>NC_056603.1:4901646-4922746 GCF_018340385.1 Cyprinus carpio
TTTCCCGTGAAGCTGCTGTGGAAACACAGTACTTTATTACTGAACAGACTCCAGTCTCTAACACATTCAAATTAACACACTTCCAGAGAATTACACAAAGACCAACACATAAAAAGAAAAAGGGAAAAATGTGAATGAGGAAGAAGAATTTGTTTAATGATGTGATGCTGGATGAGAGCAAATATAATAATCACAGTTTAAAGCTGAAGACAGAAAGATCAGACTCAGGACAGAGACACACAACCTCTAAAGTAAGAATAACCTGTATGATCATTCTTTAACTAGAATTACACTTTGAGATATTAATATTGTCCAAATAATTGTGTACAGTGAATTTATGTTCCTGTTAAGATGGATTTTTAATTGTCACTGAAATCATGTTTTAAACCAAAATGAATCAGTGGATATTTAACATCTGAGTTTTTCTATATCTTTTATCTTCAGAAATGGAGCAAACTCTATATTTCATTCTTCCTCTCATTGGTGAGTTTGTTTGTGGTTTTATTTATGGTTTATAGTTTCATTAGGTTTGATCCTGTTATGAAAAGCATTAAAGCAGTGTCTCTCTTTCACAGCTCTCTGCTCCGTATCTGAATGTGTTCAGCGTCAGTATCACTTTATAAATGAGAGGAAGACCTGGACTGAAGCTCAGAGATACTGCAGAGAGAATTACACAGATCTGGCCACCGCTGACAACATGAACGACACGAACGAGCTGAAGAAGAGTGTGAATGATGGAAGTGTTCAGTATGTCTGTATTGGGCTGCAGAAGACGGGTCGTGATAAATGGCAGTGGTCTTCAGGTGAACCTGCGCTCTATCTGAACTGGGCTCCTGGACAACCAGAAGGCAGCTTTTGTGGTATGATGAAAAATGGACAATTTGAGGATTTGTCATGTACTGATGCCCAACCTTTCATCTGCAACAACAGTGAGTGCAGCTATTTAAAATCACAACACCTGTTAATTTATAGATGTACATTTAAAGATTTTCATTTTATTGTAATTTTTATTCATTTCTAAATGAATAATCTACTGTCCAAGTAAATGTTTCTGGGACTAGTCAACATTTTAGCTGCAGTGTAACAATGTCCTCTGTTTGACGATTCTCTCCATCCGACTCTTTGTGTCTGAATCCAGTTTTCTAGAGAGACGTACAGTATAAGGAAACATAATGGACAAACAGAAAGAGCTTTATAATAATCATGATGTTCCCAGATGTTACTTCATGATAAATAAGTTACATCTTTAAATAATCCTAAATATATTGTGAATATTCAATATATCACTAGCTGTAGAAGCAGCTCAAGTTGTTTCTGATGTTTCCACCGCTGCTCCTGTTCACATCCAAACCATAAAACAACATAAGAACAATGAACAAACTGATTCATCAATCCTCTTTTTTTCGTCTTCTTCTTCTTTTCTTAAAGCAAACACAGGACTTGTCTTTATCAATCAGCTGAAGAGTTGGAGAGACGCTCAGAGTTACTGCAGACAGAATCACATTGATCTGGTCAGTGTGAGAAACCAGAACGAGAATCAACAGGTTCAGAAGATCATTAGTGATAATAATTTATCTGGATCACATCTGGTGATCGGTCTGTTCAGAGACTCATGGCAGTGGTCAGATCAGAGTGACTCCTCATTCAGAGACTGGGACACTAATCAACCTGATAATCAGGGAGGTAATGAAAACTGTACAGTTGTTAATGCTCAGCGAAAATGGAACGACATCTCTTGCACCAATCAGTGTCCTTTTATGTGTCATGAAGGTGAGTAGATCCTCACAAAACACACGATCCATCATCACCTCCAGATCTCGTAAAGTTCACTCTACATTGATTCATCCCCAGTGTTTGTTCTGCATGTTGTTTTTGATCAGTCTCTCTCTAGTTTCTGCTTGTGATTTGTTTGGTTTCCAGATAAACTGATTGTGATCAGAGAGAATCTGACGTGGTCTGAAGCTCTGAGATACTGCAGACAGAATCATGTGGATCTGGTCTCAGTTCATTCAGAAGAGATTCAGCGTTGTGTGATGAACGTGGTTAAACGAGCGTCTACTGCGGAGGTGTGGTTGGGTTTACACAACTACTGCATCATGAACATGTGGCTCTGGGTGAGTGGAGAGACTGTGTGCTATCAGAACTGGGCTCCAGGGAACGGAACGAAACCGGAAAACTGCAGCCTTGAGAACAGAAAAGGAGCAGTTCAGTCTGGAGGAGATCAGCGCTGGATCAGCCTTCCTGAAACTCACAAACTCAACTTCATCTGCAGCAGATATTAAGAGCGAAGAATCTTTTCTCTCTCTCTTTCTCTGATTTTATTTTATGTTTGTTCAGAATAAATCTGCTTATTGTGCTTTAAAAGTTGCCAGAAGTCTGTTTTTAATTTCTGTATTTTAATTAATGTGCTCTTAACAGCAATGTTTAATATTTTATGTCTAAAACACCAACATAATATATGTCTGTGTTTTAAGAATCTCTCTGTATATCTGGTGTGGTCTCTTTTTTGTTTTGCACTATTCATTTATTAGAAATGACTGGTTGGATGTTGTTCTGTGAGCAGCAGCTCTTCAGAGAAATGTTCTTTGTTTCTCAGCAGAATTAAATCTGGTTATTCATAGAAAAGCAGGAATGAAGGGTTGGGTATAAAATCTTGTGTTTGATCTAAACAGGAAAGATGAAAACCATGAGATAAACACAGAACATCAGCTCAAATAAACTTATGCAGCAAATATGTTTGTCTTCTGACTCTTGACTGATTTTCCTCTGATGTCACAGTGAAATTGTAAATTACGCGTCCAGTCAAACATTTTTTGAACAGTAAGATTGTTTTATGACCAGTCAGACTGGTTAACCAGTCTCATCAAGCCTGCATTCATTTCATCCAAAGAACAGCAAAAACAGTAAGATTCTGAAATATATATATATATTCAGTATATAATACTGATATTATATATATATATATATATATATATATATATATTCAGGTTTCTTTGATGAATAGAAAGTTCAGAAGAACAGCATTTATCTGAAATAGAAACCTTATAAAATTACAGTATAAATGTCTTCATCACCACTTTTGATCAATTTAAAGCATCCTTGCTAAATAAAATGATTAATTTATATAATTAAAAAAAATTAAAAAGAAAAAATATACTGAATCCAAGGTTTTGAATGTTATAGTGTATAATGTTACAAAGGTTTTTTTTTTTGTTTTTTTGTTTTTTTTTTTTTTTTTTGTTTGTTTGTTTTTTCTGTACTTTTTTCAGGATTCTTTCAATAAATATTATCCAGATATACATATAATATATAATAATTAAGATGATGATAATAATAATAATAATAATAATAATAATAATAATAATAATAAATCAGCATATCAGTATTATTTCTGAAGTGTGACCCTAAAGACTGCACTCTTAAAAAAGATGTGTTAAAAAATTTACACAAAATATGTGTTAAACAATTCGTAACACATTTTGTGTTACTACCGAGCGGCAACCTCCTGCTTTTCTCTCGTGATGCCAACAAGGAAGTGACTTAAACTGTAATTCATCGACGGGCCGCTTGAGGCTGGCTGCAAAGGGAGTCAGTCCCATAGACTCCCCATGTTAAACTGGCCAACTTTATAGCAGAAAAAAACATGTTTACAGCCTGGTTCAAAAAATTATTTTGGTCTATATTGCTAATTTTGCCCTTCATGACAACTGTGAGGGGGGTGAATTTTTTTTTATAACTTATCCGTTTAAAACTAATCTGTCTAATCTGTTTTGCATAATTAAGGGAGTGGCCACTTGAGTGACAGGTGGATTGCCACTGCTGACACTGCCGTCAAGTTAGGTGGGCGTAGCTTCAGCAACCAGCTCCCTCCTTTTTGCCCATTTTCGATTATCCGGGGGGAGTCGCGATCTGGGAGTGACGCGCGGTGACGTGCTGCCAAGATGCACACTTTGAGCTTCAAAACTGCTCTTCAGGAGTCTATGGGGGACATCACGGACACTACGTCTATGTTTTATACAGTCTATGGTTACTACAGACACATTGTGTGTAAATATTGTGCTTAACTGTTTACACAGTGTCTGTGTTAAACACATTTAAGCAGCACATATTGAAAAAAAAATGTATATTTATTTTGCCTGTAGTCAAAGGGCGATGTTTACTGTATTTATGTAGTTTTTTTTTATTATGATGCCAATATAAAATAAGCTTTTGAGCGCGCGGGGAGAAAATACTGGATTGCGGGAATGTACATGCTGTGAGCTTCTGCGCAGTGACGTTGTTTTTCAACCGTCGCTCCGACAGCCCAGTCAGATAATGCGCTCTCTGCCTCAGGTGAGAGAAAATAATTAAAATACATTTATAATAGTAAATATTTTTCCCCATCTTGCTTAAGAATGTTAACTAAATGTCGGATAGGCCTGAAAGTTTGCGCATTTGGCGCAGTTTTTGTAAAGCTGTGTTGGCAGAATGGTTAATAATACATATTAAGCGAAATACTTAAATATGTATTGCACTTTGAACATGAACCCATTAACGTTACCGTCCTTTTACAGTTACTATGGAATGTTTCTTATCCAACAACGCGAACGTAACGTAATCGACCTTGCGCGCCATTTTGTGCTACCTGACTAACTTAGTCACGGACTATTTAAAATGTACATTTTTACTGTTATACACTGTTATTTGTTTTCTCATTGTGCGGTATATATACGGATATTTTTTTCTCCCTTTTATTTAGATGATGGATGTCGAGGAACACATTACAGCTAATCTAACAATTCTACACCGAGTGCTGGCAACTGTCTTCATAGACGGATAGGAAACATGGAGAAAACTATTCACAGTTGGAAGTGTCAGAGAACTGATAGCCTCAGCTAAAACTGAGCTATCTCAACGAGTATCTCTTGATCGAATACTGAGATTTGACACAGATTTTCAAGAATTCATTGACACTGATGTGAATGCAGGATTGCGGGAGCTTGACAAGTTTCAAATATATTATATTGAAAGCAACAACCAGGACTCATTAGAAGGAAGTGTTCAACCATTACAGGTAAACCAATGATGTCTTTCACTCTTTATATTACTAGTGGTCAAAGTAAACATTTAAATAAATAAAATGGTTTTGTCATTTCTTAGTGTCATCCAACAGATGCAACTCGGACTGGCACCACACCTAGCTTGCGGACACTGCTTGAAGAAAAAGCCCCTACAATCCTGAAATCCTACATGAAGAGACAAAGACGCTGTCTATTTCCTCAAGAAAGTTTCTTGTTAAAGCTGCTGTCAGTGACCTCGTAGAGAAACATGGATTGTGAGGATATGTGGTTGTTTAGCAGATGTAAGGTGTATTTGTTTGCAAATTAAATTAAATAACAATATATTTAAATAAGTTATACATTTAAATAAATTATAATTTTAATAAAACATTTATAAATAATTCTGTTAATTCAATAAATAAATGTAACAGTCTAAAGTAACAGTGACAAAAAATTTTTTTTTTTTTTTTTTTTTTTTTTTTATGTTTAATTTTTTTTTTTTTTTTTTGATTTCTGCAACTGTATCCTTTTATTGATTTTTTTTTTTTTTTCCAGCTATCCATCTGGTGCAGAAAAGCTAGCACTAGCAAAGGAGATTGTGTCATTGTTCCCCTCGTTAAGGATTCAAGTGCCCTTTGGTGAAAATGAGGGACACGTAAGGATGTTTTTACATTATAAAATGAATTACTTAGCAATGTGTATAACCTGCTCAAGTATACTTGACTCCAGCTTAGTTCTATTTTTGCATTACTCATGTCAGGAGCAGTTTTTTGATGGACCATCACACAGTGGATTTATAGAAATGAGACTACGGAACATCAGACGGAAGCTTCAGCAGAGCCAGCGGATGTACAGTTTGAAACGTCATCATTGCACACAGCAACCTTCTTTGTCAAGTCCAGATGAAACTGTGCCAAGTGAGTGGTTGACCCTGATAAAGAGGATGCGACCGTCACCAGAGAATTCATCATCAATAAAGACTGATTTCTTGACATGCCAGCCTTGGTAATAGACATGCTCAACGAAGAGAGAACTTTACACATACTTGTATTTCATAATTGTAGTATAAATATTGCTTTGTTTCTGTTTCTGTTTTTTTTTTTTTTTGTTTTTTTTGCATTGAAGATGGACATCAAATTTTCCAAGCTCACAGATGGAAAAGAAGACTTGTTCATCCGGAAATGGGCAGGGACCATAATTCCAAAGCTCAAGGAAATAGCATCCTTAGAGAATAAAAAAAAAAAAAAAAAAGTGACGTGACATTCAGCCAAGTATGGTGACCCATACTCAGAATTCGTGCTCTGCATTTAACCCATCCGAAGTGCACACACACAGAGCAGTGAACACACACACACACTGTGAACACACACCCGGAGCAGTGGGCAGCCATTTTATGCTGCGGCCCCCGGGGAGCAGTTGGGGGTTGGGTGCCTTGCTCAAGGGGACCTAAGTCATGGTATTGAAGGTGTGGAGAGAACTGTACATGCACTCCCCCCACCCACAATTCCTGCCGGCCCGAGACTCGAACTCACAACCCTTCGATTGGGAGTCCGACTCTCTAACCATTAGGCCACGACTTCCCCATGACATCAGACACTTGCTGGAGAAAGCTGACAATCAGCATGAAGGTATGATTTTCTGCCTCACTGTCTGTTTCATGTGCACACATTTCTAAACATAGTTTAAAATGAGAAAAATAAATGTGAATTTTAAAATTCAATTCATGATAATGTAATCATTTCAAATAAATTTTGTTTTTAAATTCTTCTTTTGCATGTGACCTGCATCTTCACTTCATCAAGATGAGCTGTGTTACACTATGCTGAAGATCCTCATTCATTTTCTTCCACCCACGGCATCTGGGAGAAGTGTTGCTGGCAGTAAATGCTGTGTGAACTCTGCAGTCTCATACCTGTTGGAGCAAGTGCCGGGATGCTTTTTACTGTGTTAGCTTGCGATTTAAAACAAAATTGTTTCTCATGCAGCAACATTTTGTTTGATGCTTTTCATTGTTTCATTTCTGTAGGCTGGTACCAACGTGACCTCCTTGCTCAGTGAATCCATGAAAGGGTCCCTGAAGTCAGCTCAGCCGCAGCTGGTTTCCATCGGTTCTCTAGGACATGGAGCCCAGTACGTAATTGTGGCAAAGAATGATTCTTTTGCCCTTCCACTTGATGTTGAAAGCCTGACCTGTGAACATCAAATTCTTCTGGCTGTGCAATCTTCAGTATCCATGCCAACTGTCCTCTGTTTTTTATTCTTCTGGCTGTTCAAATGTCTGAAACAGAACAAGTTCCTCGGAGCAGTTTAAGCCTAAAAGACTGTGCTGCTGCTTTTGCTGCCTGCATGTATGCCTCTGCTAATGTAACTTACACTGATGTTCAAAAAAAAATATAACCTGCACAAAAGAAGTCATTGATCGTGCCTTAGGTCACTTGCAAGAAAAGACTAATACTTTACTAAAGAACTTGGCAGTTCCGGTAGATAGTACTGAAGTTCAAACACTTATGAAAGATTTTGAGAGTACTAGAAACATGTTTAGTGACATAGATACACCATTTAAACTAAGTAATTTTCTGACAATTTTTCCTTTGAGAAGCCAGCAGAAGTGTTTCTTGGTCACAGATTAGATAGTGTTAGAAGGAATGGGGAAGAAGCCAGGTGTTAGTGCCTGTCACATGTCAGTACATCTCAATAATTAACACAATTACATTTCTATTTAGCTGTGACAAAATGCAAAATATGTGTGTTTTATGCAGTCTTGTGGTGGACATGGAAAAAATGCATGATTATTTGTGATGGTGCTCATTAATCTAAACATCCTCTTTACCGAAACCATTCCAATGCATTACAAATTCAGTTATACTTCGATGTTTTTGAAACAACAAATCCTCTTGGATCTAAAACAAAGATTCATAAAATTGAGGCCCTTTACTTTGCGTTACGAAATGTGCCTTCGGAGAACAATTCTGTACTTTCCAATATTCATTTATGTCTTTTATTTAATTCTGTTTATAAAGACATCTATGGTTTTGAAAGAATTCTAGAACCACTTTAACAGACTTGAAAGAAATTGAGCAGAATGGTATAGGGGTCAAAATACTTGACAAATATCAATTACTTTATGGAACGCTTTGTTTGTTGACAGCAGACAATCTTGCTTGTCACTCTCTCTGTGGCTATGTGGAAAGTTTTTCTCTGCAAACAGATTTTTGTCAATTTTGTGTTAATTGACAAATCAAGTTCTCAGTATATGTTTTTTTTTTGATGAAAATAACACCGAGAGACGTACAAGGGGAAAACTATGCACACAATGTACAACATGTACAACTCAATGATGCAAGTGCAACTGGTGCCAAGCATAACTCATGCCTAAATAGCCTACAGTATTTTCATGTCACTGAGAATATTGGAGTGGACATTATGCATGATGTGCTAGAAGGAGTCGCACCTCTTGAGGTCAAATCGATGCTGCAGCATTTCATTTATGAGGAGAAATGTTTTTCTCTGGATCTATTAAATGAAAGAATAGGAGCGTTTGACTATGGCTATGGAAATCAAAAAAATAAACCTAGTGTAATTGTCAATCTGAGGACATCTGAAAATGCTATTAAGCAGACTGCATCACAGATGTGGTGTTTACTACTGGTCTTGCCTTTTGTCTGTTAGGCGATTTAATTGATCCAAAAAGCCCACATCGGCATCTTTTTCCTATTGTTGCGGGATATATGTGACATAATTTGTGCACCTGTTGTGTCAAAAGGGTTTGCTGCTTATCTTAAACAACTAATAAAAGATCACCATACACAATTCAAGTCTCTTTATCCTGATAAGAATCTAATTCCTAAACATCATTACATGACACATTTAACCCGAGTATGAGTTTTGGTCGGGGATGGATAGAGAGCCCGTGGATAATCCAAATACCTCCTTTAAATGAGAGGTGAAGACATCAAAGGGATGGCCATGGGACTGGCTGAGGCAGACAAAGGGGTGGTGACCGGAAATAGAGAGGCTGTCAATGCCATTGACCAGCTCTTCCAGAGCGTCCACAGATGCAGACTGTCGAGGATCCATCTCCGGTGGTTGAATGTTGGTCTGGTGTTGTATCAGCAATGACACAAGGGAGGCACAGGTAAGTGAAATAAAGAAGCAGGTTTATTGATCATATAGGCAGGAATAATCAAGGAAACAGCTTGAAGGTGAGTTATCCAGGAACAGAATAGGTTCAGGGTTTTTAGCTGTGTGATGATGGGAGTCCTTGAGCAACATTATCTTTACCAAAGTAAATAGTCTGTGGTTTCATTATAGGAAGTCGTTTTTGTTTGCATTGCTCAGAGTTTATCTAGAATGACCAGGTTAAAAAGTAACTTTACAGGATTGTTTTATATATTAATAAAAATACAGGCTTACGGATTCCTGCTTGAGATTTGATCCAGGACAATCGCATGAATAGAATGACTCCCAAGATGTTCAACATACAGCGAATCTGAAAGACAGAAACAGAGCATGTATGCATGTGCACGTTTTTCCATTTGCATGCACCAATCATGTGAACGTTCCCGGTTTCTCACCATGCCCGCAGTGATCAATCCAAAGCGCACTGGCTTAGCGGTCTTTCTTTGTTCTGTTTTCCTCTGTGTAGCACAGAAACGCTTCCCCTGCCAGAGTCGCCCGTGTTACTGCCGGATTCTGCATCCTAAACAATATTCACAATTTAATCCTAAACCATATTCACAATTTAAATTCATACAGAGTCATTCAAAAACAGCGTACCATCATCTTGCTGTACCAAACTGTAGCGTAAGGACTGTTATCAGTCTTTAGACTTTAAATTTTGCCCCTCATACTTTATTGTATTTATATAGCATTTATTATAGCTATATTTGAATTGGGTGATTTCTTCTATAAGCTCCTGAGTCCTAACCCTAAATATTAACCGTTGGTATCCATCTGGATTTTTTAACCACATTTGTTTTATTAGGCTATATTAGGTTAATATTCTGGTTATAGGCCTACACTAAGATTTCCTGGAAGAAGTACCCCATTGGTCAGCGCAGAAGTAAACTGTATTCTGTTCACATAGGCTATGCCAAATATATTATGTAGCCTATTCTGTTCAACTAGAAATAACTAAGAATAACAAAGTGGAAACTGTTTGCATGGTAAATGAATGTGTTCATGAAAACAGTAATAAACTAAAACAATGTATGTTAACAAATACCAGTTCGCAACATTTAGCAGCATAATTAACCACTTATTTTCACAGCTAAATAAACTGAAAAATTTACAAAACACTAGAAGCTTCGCAAAAAAAAAAAAAAAAAAAAAAAATAATATATATATATATATATATATATATATATATATATATATAATATATATATATATATATATATATATAAAATAAAAAAAAAATGAATAGGGCCTAATTTTCTGTCTTGTATTTGCACCTGTTTTGTTTTAGACTTGAATCAGCTCTCTTTGTAGGTTACTGGCTAGATGGCGCTGTCAAAAGGGTCTTAGAAATGCGGTCCTACAACTGCAAACTCTCTGGTACTTCAGGGCTATTTTTTTTTTTAACAGCACATGACCCATATCAGCAGCCTTGCACAGAGTCTCCAGCGATGGCCTGCTGCGTCAGATGCAGCCCGTGGCGGTAGTGTTGCCGTAAAACTAGAGATGCGGCATGGCGTCCATGGTGCTGTATATGGAGGGACGTCTGGTGTCTGCCTTGAGTTCATTACTTCTGACGACCTCTGATAGCTGTCCTACTACCAGTGCTGGAAGAGGAGTAATGTGGTGGAGCCTCTTCACTCACTGAAAAGCAACCTGGGGACAAGCTCTCTGTGCCCTCCAGCCTGCGTTTTGGAGAAGCGGTGACTCATTAGTACACCCGAAAACTTATAGGCTACGTTCCCACTGCAGGGCTTAATGCTCAAATTCCGATTTTTTTTGTCGAAAAAATTCAATTTTTTTGCAAGGCCGTTCACATTTTCAACTAAATGCGACCTTTTGTGATCTCCTGTGTGTGAAACGTGAAATGACCCAGAAGTGACCCACATGCGCAGAAGAGTACTCAACGGCCAACGACGTCACTCGTTGTTTGCGGAAGTAGCTAACGCTAAACATGGATGTCAACAACAGTGTAGGCAACAGCGGAGCTCTTTTTGCAATATTAAAGTTATTTTCCCAACGGAGCCAGCACAATTACAATCTTCTCGTTTTAAGAAGAAATTAAAAAGAAGGAGGAGAGCAAGGTTTTTGGCCATGGCGTTTTGTGGAGCAGTGTTAGCAACGTCGGTACAGAGAAAACGTGTGGGTGCAGAATCGCAGCCAGGAGTGGTGAGATACTGATGTGAGTGGCTTCTTTCTTCTCGTTCCCGCCCTTCCGCCTACTTCAACGCAGAATTATGACGTTTGTAGCGTATCAATGACGTACGGGTCGGATACATGTGGCCTGGCCGTTCAGAACGGAGGTCGCATATTTCAAAAGATCGGATACGTATCGGATTCAGGACCACATATCCAAGTGGCCTGGGTCCACATTTGAAAAAGATCGGATCTGTGTCGTTCAGACTGTCATGAAAAGATCAGATACAGGTCGCATAGGGGCAAAAAAAATCGGAATTGGGTCGTTTCAGCCTGTAGTGTGTACGTAGCATTGTTCAGACTGTCATGAAAAGATCAGATACAGGTCGCATAGGGGCAAAAAAAATCGTGGTTAATGTTTTTTTTTTTTTTAAGAAATAAACAAATAAACACAAACATACATTTATATTATCTTTATTTTATATAGCCTATATTAATGTTTACCAAATTATATTATTTATTTTATTTATTTGAATTTTTTTTATTTTATATAATTTACCCAAAATCAACAGAATGAAGAAAGAAAGAAAGAAAGAAAGAAAGAAAGAAAGAAAGAAAGACCATAATATAGATTTCTGCACCACTTCCAATCTAATTCTACTGCTTTAATCGAAAACTTGTGACATTGATATGTGAACTCCTGTGCTGTTGTAAATTCACAGGCCACTATCCATATCACAACGAGCACATTCACCTGAATACTAATTACCCGCACCTGTTCACCATCAGCAACCTCGTCACAGAACCAGTATAAAAACACTCACCACAACCTCAGTTTCAGCGTCCATAATGGAAAGAAAAAGAAAAATGTGCCATGGTGGTCTGAAGAGTGCTCATTGGCAGTGAAAGAGAGGAATAAGGAATTCCGGGTTTTAAAAGAGTAATGACTCAAGATACCGTAATAGAATATCAGAAAAAAAGGGCTACTGCAAGGAAGGTAATTAAAAGTGCAAAGAGAAAAGGCTTGGCAGGAATTCTGTAATACAATTGGGAGAGAAACTGGAATGAATGTGGTTTGGAGAATGATTAGGAAAATGAATGGTGTTAATAGTTGTAAGAAGATTCCTGTAATTGAAGAGGCCATAACAAATAAAAAAAAGTGGCCATAACAAATAAAGAGAAGACAGAAGTTCTAGCTAAAACTTTTTCTAAAGTCCATAGTATTGAAAATTTAAGTGAAAAATTTTTGAATAGAAGACAGGAGTTAAGCAGAGTATATGAGAATGTTCATGTGAAAAAGCAAGGAGCTGAAAATAGTATGGATGAGGATTTTAATGCTTTTGAGTTAAAAATAGCTATTAACAACTCAAAAAATTCAACTGTTTTGAAAGACTTTGTTATTTTGCTCCTGTTAAAAAAATTTACCAGAGGTAGCAATTAAAACAATGTTGGATTTATATAATCATATATGGAATGAAGGTTATTTACCCAAAGATTGGAAAAGTGCAATAGTAATACCAGTAGTGAAACCAGGTAAGGATGCAACAAAATCTAATAGCTACAGGCCAATCGCCTCTTACATCTACGTTATGCAAAGGAATGGAGAAAATGTTAGTAAGAAGGTTAAATTATTTTCTGGAAAAGAAAGAAATATTAACACCAGTTCAGTGTGGTTTTAGGAAAAAAAAGAACAACAATGGATGCTCTTTTATTGTTTGAAAATGAGGTTAGGAAGGCACTAATAATGGAGTTTCTTGTTGCAGTTTTCTTTGATATTGAAAAAGCGTATGACACTCTTTGGAGGGAAGGACTGTTAATTAAGTTAGAATTGGTGTAGGAGGGAGAATGTATAACTGGATATTAGATTTTTTATTTGAATGTACATTTCAGGTAAGAATAGGTGAAGAAACATAAGCATCATATGATATCCTGAATGGCACCCCACACAAGGAAGCGTGATTAGCCCAATTTTATTTAATTTAATGATCAATGATATATTTTGAAAAAGTTAAACCAAGCATTGGGAAGGCGTTGTATGCGGACGATGGTGCTATATGGAAAAGAGGTAGGAATATAGGAAATGTAATTAAAGGAGTACAAGAAACTATAAATGAAGTTGAAAGATGGGTCAGTAGACTGGGGAATGAAGTTTTCAGTATCAAAAACTCAATACATATGGTTTTCTCAAGGACAAAAAAGAAAATTGAACAGATTACATTGAAGTTATATGATCAACTGTTAGAAAGAGTGATAGAGTTTAAGTATCTTGGTTTAATCTTTGATGAGAAGATGACTTTGGAAACAACATATTAAGAAAATTGAAAATAAATGCAAAAGAGTAATAAATTGTATGACCTCAATAACTAAATATTAATGGGGGAGCAAGGAAAAGTGCAATGTTATGTATATATCAAGCCCTAGTACGTTCTAGCATAGATTACGGATGTGCAGTGTATGGTGATGCAGCTAAATCTCAGTTAAAGAAACTGGAGAACATACAATCTAGAGCGCTTAGAATCTGCTGTGGAGCTATAAGATCAACTCCTCTAGATGCTGTCAGGGTTGAGATGGCGGGAAATGCCATTAGATCTGAGAAGAGAAAATCTTGCAATGATGTATTGGGCTAACTTAAAAGGTGGTAAGAAGAATCATTGTACACGCGTAATATTAAATGACTGTTGGGAATACAAAAAGAATGGAGGAAATAGCTTTGGCTGGAAATATGGACAGTGGGTCAAGGATTATGGTATAGAGGATGAAGCAATTTGTCCTAACTTGCCATTAAGTGGTGTGGCAGTGTGGAATATTACTGAACCTGTTGTTGAAATGAGATTATTGGGGCTCGGGAAAAAGCAGAAGAAATATGCAGTAATAGTTATAGAGTTAATGTTTTTATGAGAGAAAACTTTAATTCTTTTGTGCAGATTTACACAGATGGATCTAAGGATCCAATTGAGCAAAAAGTGGGCATAGGAGTGTATATTCCAAATTTTAAGTAAACAATAAGCTTGAGGCTAAGTAACAAACTGTCTGTGTACTCTACTGAGCTAACTGCAATTATAGTAGGACTACAATGGGTTGAACAGGTTAGGCCAAACAGGATATTAATTTGCTCAGATTCTTCATCAGCTCTTAAAAGTATAAAGTCTACAAAAAGTGATAGAGAAAATCTGTTAGTGGAAATTTATACTTTATTGTACAGATTGAAAATGGAAGGTATAATTGTATATTTTTGTTGGGTGCCAGCACATATCGGGATAATAGGGAATGAAATAGCTGATAAGTTAGCAAAAGAGGCATTAAAGAAAAACATGGTGGAAGTTAAAGTCCCTTTGGGTAGAAGTGAAATAAAATCTGAGATTAGTAGGAAATTAATACAAGAATGGCAAACAAAGATGGGAAAATAGCAGAACAGGTAGGCGGTTTTTATAGTATTGAGAAATCAGTAGGGAAAAAAGTACAGTTTTTTGGAAGATATAGAAAGAAGAAGTAATGATATCTAGATTAAGAATGGGACATACAGGATTAAATTCAACATTAGCATTAATGGGGAAGCATGAAAGTGGGATGTGTAATAAGTGTAATATTTTTTTTAGAAACAGTTGAGCATGTGCTTTTTAATTGTGGTAAATATGATAGTCAGCATGACAGTCTTTTTAATAGTATTAAAAATAGGCCAGTTAGCGTTGTGGATCTTCTGGGAAAGGGTTTAAGTGACAATCAGATATATAGGGCTGTTTTAACCTTTTTGGAGGTTACAGGTTTATGCTACAGGATATAGAAATATAGGGTCTGAGGTTGAGATGTGTGGTGCCTCTGCCTGTCTTAAAGGCTGAGGAGCCCAGTGTGGAAGTTGGAGGAGCTGAACACGCAGCGTCAGCTGAAGCCTGGGCTCTGATCCTTTGGGGTGGGTGGGGTATCCACCTCCCTTCAATTTTTTGAAAACAATACAGATTTATCACCCAGGTGGATAAAATATTCAGTAGGTTGCGGTAATGCTCCTATGGAGTGAACGGCCAAACAACTAAAAGAAGAAGAAGAATCAGTAGGTGGCGGTAATGCTCCTATGGAGTGAACGGTTTTAAAAGAAAGTTATCTAATATAGGGTTATATATGTATGGGTCTCCATTGGAGAAGGTAAAGGTTTTTAAATTTTTGGGTATTTGGTTTGAAAGAGCATATGACTTGGGCCGTGCATGTAGGTAAAATTGTGTTGAAGTGTGAAAAGGTTTTGAATGTGATGAGAATTCTGGCTGGGTGTGGGTGGGGGGCTAATAGGGAGACAATGTTGCTAATTTTTCAGGCCATGATCAGATCTGCTCTTGATTATGGGTGCTTTGTGTATGGATCTGCTTGCAAAACTGTTCTGGCTAGGTTGGATGTGGTGCAGGCAAGAGCTTTGAGGCTTTGTTGTGGGGCCCTTCAGATCCACCCCAGTACCTGGCCTGCTCATTGAAATGGGAGAAAATGCCCTTATGGTTAAGACGCATTAAGTTAGGGTTACAGTACTGGGTTAAACTTAGTGGGTGTAATCATATCTTCCCAGCTAGGTGTTTGTTGCAAGAGGATGCTGGAAATAATAGATACAATAATTTTTTTTGTCATAATAAATAATTGTGAATGGGTTAAAAATGCCTATTCATATACAGCTATGATTCAAATGATTCGTGGGCAGGGAAGATGAGCATGGATCAGGGAGATATCGTAGAACACAAGTTGGTTCAGGAAAAAGATAAAATTGGAGGTGTCACCAAAAATAGAGGAATATCTTAATTCATTATAGTGGAAGTACTATGATTGTTTTTTACAGATGGGTCTAGAGATCCAGTTAGTGGGAACGCTGTTTTGGGGGTATATGTGGAACAGCTAGGGTTGGAAATTGGTAGACGTATTTTTAAATGGAAAGTTTCTGTTCTCACTGCCGAATTAATGGCAATTTTATGGGCTCTGGATTGAGGAAGGAAAACCTAGGGAAGTCATTATTTGCTCTGATTCTGTAGCTGCTCTAGAAAATTGTAAAAGTAGGAAAATCAAAAGCTCGTCCTGACATTGTAAATGATATTTTGATTGTGTTGTTTAGAGTTAGATTTGTCTGCAACATCAGGTTTTGCTGGGTTCCCGGACATGCTGGAGTGAGGGGGATAATGAGCGGGTGGATAAAACTGCAAAGGAGGGCTTAGGAAGAGAAGTAGATGTCCATGTATTATTAGGGAGAGTGGAACTGAGGGAACGAATTAAAGAGGGCTTAATAAATGAATGGCAGAGGGGGTGGGAAAAGGAAATTAGGGGTAGACACTACTTTTCAATACAACCTATAGTTAATAAAAGATGTTCATGTATCATTTTGCCCCGCCATGGACTCAGTTATAATGTGTAGACTGAGGTTGGGGGCACTGTGCGTTAAATTATTCTTTGTGGATTGTGTGAATGTGGGAGTCTTGAGACGGTAGGGCATGTTTTCCTAAAATGCAGAAAGTATAGGGCAGAAAAAGAAATATATTATTTTTTTTTAAACTGGCAGGACTTGGAGTTAAGGTTTTTACTCTTTTATCTTTGTTTGGTCACAGTGATGAGCATAAAACTGATCTCCAAGGCAGTTCTTCAGTTCTTGCATGATGAGGACTGTATGTAAGAATTTAGTTTAAATTTTGACCTGTGGAGGGCAGTAATACGCTCAGCGGCGTCTACACTGCCGGAATTCTACAAGAAGTTCAGGGTCCAGCCTCCAAGAGGAACGTACCATCGAATGGTTGTTGCAAGAGCTTCCGAAGCACTTGTCTCAAGATCATCCGAAACTACGTAGATTTTAAGATTTAAAGTATGTTTAATTTTTAAAATTTATCTATGTTTCATTATTACTGTCTAGTGGTCTTAATAAAATTGAACACTAACCTCTGTGTCATTATTCCACTGTCTCCAAAATTCCTGAGCACTATGCTTACACCCCGCACTGAGTGATCTGCACCGAACCTGCACCTGAAAACATTGCATACCCACCTTGCCTTCACATTATTGTAAATAAAGCACTGTGTTTGGATTCACTCACATCTGGCTCTTGTCTATGTCCTGACAAGTCCTTGTTCCGACATTTTTTTTTTTTTTTTTTTTTTTTTTTTTACTTTTATCTGTTTGCAAATTTTATATATATATATATATATATATATATATATATATATATATATATATATATATATATATATAATATATATATATATATATATAAAATATAATTTTTTATTATTCACACTCTTAATCATTTAAAAAAAAAAAACATGTTCATAATGTTTTTGGTCTCTCACATTATGAATCACATAAATGGTAACCTATATTTTTCATTAAAAATGGTATAATTCCACAATGTCACATTAAATATACCCAGCCAGCATTTCAACATTGATTCACTGGTGAATCAACATCAGGTACCATGGCTGAATCAAAGTTGAATCATTTCGGTTTTGCAAATGTATCAAAAAAAATATCAACGTTGATATTGTGACGTTGTTTCACTGTCTTACCTTCAGCATGGGTGAATTACCTCTTACCTCTTTCACTGTTGAGAGTGTGGAGCTGGAATTCACACTCAGCTTCTGTGAAAAGTTAAGTCTGTCTGCTTTGATTTTACTGGCTCATTCTGACAAGTGAGGAAGACTATCCTAAAAAAACTACCTTTATTTAACCAGGAAAAGACTCATGGAGATTATAATAATATGTTAATTCAAAAATAATGTTTTTTTTTTTTTTTTTTTTTTTTTTTTTTTTTTTTTTTTTTTTTTTTTTTTCCAGGTGCCAAGATAGGCAGCCAAGTTTGCATACACAAATGAACAACATAGTAATAACTTACATTACAAAACCAACATATAACCAGTTAAAACATTACACACCATTAAGCTGCTCTCTAAGTTAAAGACTTAAAATAATTATAAGGCTCCTTTTGGAGAAGATTCCAGTCTGAAGTGGTGGCTTATTTAAAAGAGGTTTTACAGAGCTCCGTTCTGACAAGGGGCACACAAAGATTATAATTTGTTTGATAAGTAATGAATCATTCCCAAATTAAGTCCTTTGTATGAGATAACAGATAAAATGGCAAATGACCCCAAAATTGCCTTAATAATATATCAAAAGATGCCAATGCATTTTTCTCCAAATGCTCAAAGAAGACCATGATGCAACCCTTTTATATAATTCACAATTGATGAGTTGAAAATTTACAGTACAATCAGTTATGAATCTCAGAGCACTATGGTACAAAGCATCTCCAAGGAGGAGAGAAGGTAAGAGGGACATACTGGTAAACTACATCCCTCTAATCAAGAACCGGTATAAAAAACATAATGGACACTATTTTATTTTTTTTCGCACACAGAATGAAAAACATGAATTATTTCTAAAATTAACCCCCAACTTCCTCTTTATTTTATATATACTTGTTGTCAATAGTAATACCCAGATATCTGTACTCTGACACTGAGGTAATTTGGCTCCCCTGAGAAGTTCGAAGAGTTCTCTGAAGAAGTTCTTGAATTTGAAAATAGCATGCATTTTGTAACTTTTAATCTTTTAACTAAATGTTTTGACATTCTACACAACAAACTAAGCAGCTCAAGCGAAGCCATGTCCATTTAAACAGAAATGCCTTTCCTCCTGCTGCTATCACAGGTTGTGTCATCCTCTGGACGCTGCTCTCTGCGGTCACGCCGCGGCCGTGTTGAACGGAGAGATGTTTTGTTTCTGGAGGGTGTGACTCTCGTCTGCGCTGCTGTCCCGTGTCTGTGGATCTACGACCCGGTGCACGGCTGCTCAGAACGATCACCCATGACAGCAGGAGCGGGACGGGCAGGTCACGTGATGCTGGTTTCAGGACAGCGATTGGTCGTGGTCGGGGGGTTGCAGCCAGTGTGGGCGGGGTTTGGAGACCAGCTGCAGTGTGAGTCGTATGATCGGATTTCACGACTCCTGGACGTCTTTCCCCGTGCTTGCCCCGACCGCAACCTCTCACCCCGCGGCGGCCGCTCTTGACGGATATGGGGTTATTTCCCTGTCAAATGTCGAGAGCGCATTATTGTAGCTGCTCGCGCGCGCGAAAATAATATAATGTGCGGTAGCGTGAATTCATCGGGAACTGGGGTGCGCGCTTTCAGATACACGTTGCTCTGGTAAGAATTTTCTCTGGGCTCGCTCAGAGAGTATGCCTGCACTTAAAACGTGTTCAGTGCAATCGCGAATCTCTCTTGTAAGAATTTTCTCAGCATGTATGTGCTTAGACTGTGTCCCGTGCGTTTCGCGCATGGGCCAAGTACTCTTCTCTTCGATTTCTTTTCTCTTTGCTCTTGGCATAAACGATGTCAAAAACGGCAACAACCAATCAGAAAATAGGCTTCAACGACTGACCAATTAAAACGCTACATCGTACATGGAATCTTATTGGTTGATATTGAACCACACATGGAACACATGGAAGAAGTTCACTGAAGTTCAATCAAGACGAGCCGAGGAGGTGGGGCGGTTGATTGAGTGCCTGGATTGTGACTGAAGCAAAGGAAGGAAGTGACGGTAGTACCGGAAGTGATCCGGAGATGGAGGAAGAGTGTAGCGGTAGGAGTTCAGGAGCAAATTTGATTGGAGTAAAATTGTTAATTGTAAAAGAAAGAAAACCTGTAGAACCAAGAATCGGGAACTGACAGTGAAAAAAGGGACTGTATGCCGGTAAGTGTATGAGTTTTAGGATGAAGTTTATTGATTACTTAGAGTAAAATCCTACTGGCATTTTAACTGTGGTTTTACCAAATTGCGTTACTCTCAGACCCCCGGTGCATACAGATAACACTAACAGTAGAGCCTTAAAAATCTAGATCAAATATAAAATATAAGATAAAACTATACAATAAGGAAATGTAAAAAAGACATAATAGAAAAAATAAAATAAAAATAAGGTTAAATAAAAGCAGCGCAAGGCACATGGCAGATAGAGTTCAGTGGTGCCTGAGGCAGAAGAGGGACGGGGGGGAAGTTCGGGGAGCGAGTTCAGCTTCCTGACAGCCTGATGGATGAAGCTGTCCTTCAGTCTGCTGGTCCTGGCCTGGAGACTTCGCAGTCTCCTCCCTGATGGCAGCAGACTGAAGAAGCTGTGGGTGACAGGTGAGTGGGATCACCTGCAATGCAGAGGGCTTTTCGAGTGAGACGGGTTCCATAAATGTCCTGGGAGGGAGGGGAGAGAGACACCAATGATCTTCTCAGCTGCTCTCACTATGCGTTGCAGAGTCTTCCGGCAGGACGCGTTGCAGGCGCCATACCACACAGTGATGCAGCTGGTCAGAATGCTCTCGATGGTGCCTCTGTAGAAGGTGTACATGATGGGGGGTGGGGCTCTGGCTCTCCTCAGTTTGCGGAGGAAGTAGAGACGCTGCTGTGATTTCTTGGCCAGTGCTGCGGTGTTGTCGGTCCAGGAGAGGTCCTCTGTGATGTGCACACCCATTAACTTGGTGCTGCTCACTCTCTCCACAGTCGCACCGTTGGATGGTCAGAGGAACATGCTGAGTGTGCACTCTCCTGAAGTCAAAAACAATCTTCCTTGTCTGCTCCACGTTCAGAGAGAGATGTTGTCACTGCAACACCCGGCCAGGCGCTTCACCGCGATCCTGTTAGTTAGTCTCATCTCTGTTGTAAGGAGACCCACACAGTCGTGTCATCCGCAAACCTATGAAGAGATTGGAGTTGTGTGACGGTGTTGTAAGGAAACAGGTCAATTTTAT
>NC_056603.1:4923209-5048209 GCF_018340385.1 Cyprinus carpio
AGCTGTAGCCTCTTACGAGGAGATCAGACACCTTTCCACTATTTACAACTGTGTTCTTTCCCATCATAGTGGTTAGTTTTAGTTTTACGGGAGACACCTCTGCTCGTAGTTCACGACTAACATCCTGGTCAATAAAAGAAGTATCACTCTGCATGTCTAACAATGTAAAATGTAACAGTGTAAAGTCTCATGACATCATCCCTTCCTTTCTCCAGATCGTCTGCTAGTGATGACAGCTGTGTTTCAGTTATGTCAGACTTTAATCTTTCTCTTGTCTCTCGTGCTTGTGCTTTCCACTGTACATATAAATTCACAAGCCTTCTTTCCTTTTTACTTCCTTCTTCCTTTTGATATTCAAGCATCCTTTCGGTTGGTACTTTGATTCTTTCAGAACGGCGAGCTACATCTAACATGCTCTGAGCTTTGTTCTGTAGGTCAGCCAACAGTTTTTCCTTACATTTTATTGTTTCCTTTATGTCCTTCCTTTTATTCTCACTTTCGTTTTGAAGTAGGTGTTTACATTCTTCAAATTCCCTTTGTAGATCAGTAATGTGTTTATTAATGTCCCTTGAAATTACAGATGTAGTCTGTGAGTCTTCCATTCTCAATGCAGGTTTTATGTACCTTTCAATTTCCCGACCAACTTCTGCCACCTGCTGGCCAATGTTGACATGCGGCAGCGGATCTTTAGACTTTTTCGTGCTGCATGGTGGACGGGCAAACTCTTACTGTAGCATCCAGTCGAAAGAAGTCAGCCAGAACTGATGGTTTAGTGGCCTTTTAATGAGTTTCCTTGCGGGTCATAAACCAATGTAAGAGCTGAACACAGAATAAACAAAACAACGTATCACCATAAATCAAACATTAGCCATTTTCATTAACATTTTATCAGTATGTACCAAAGTTTAACAAAACACATCCTCTACACTGTAAGTCACAGCATACCTTGTTGCCACTTTCGACTGAGGCTATATTCATTATCTCTTTAAGCTTTGTTGCCTTTTCACCTTCTCTTTATCGGTAGCGATAATTTTTTTTCTGTGTGTGTTAGATCCCCCTCGTGCATACCTTTCTTTCAAAATAAAAGTCAGTTTCGGCTAAACAGGAAGTGTAAAAATTAAACCATATAAATGCATGTAATCATCATACTTTGACGTCCTTTACACTGTACATTATTGTTTCTCCTCTATGCCCCGCCTTCTGAAACGTGTCAATTTTCACAAGGCTCATCCCAGACAGCAACATAGCGTTGGCCCAGATCCGGCCCACATCTGTCCCTCGTGAAATCCAGGCGGGCCAGATGTGGGCCGGATATGGGCCGAAACTGCTTGCTGTTTGGGATCACTCTGAAAAGCGAGGTGTGCTGTGATTGACCAGCTATCCAGCGCATTGTGATTGGCCGAATGGCTCAAGCGTGTGACAGAAATGTTACGCCCCTTAACATATTGTGATGCCTTGTCCGGCGGGAGCGATGAGACATAAACATAAAACCCATTATAAACGTGATATAAACATGATTTCTAGTCGTGTTTTCTTTTGGAAGGCTAAAACAAAGTAGTTTCGCGTTCTCAATGAAACAGCGTCACACACTGCAGACTTGAGTGAGCAGAGGCCGGCTTGAGTGAGCAGCTTGAGAACAGTGTGGCAGGCAGATTCTACGAAGGAGCAACCACATGTGACGACCCCGGACTGGACGCCACTTCATCCATGGTGAAAGTCGATTTGACGATCCACAGTGCAAAGTTGATATATTTCCTCAGAGACCAGCACGGATCAGCTCCAGGCATGATGAAGTGGATATCGACCTCTTTTGGAAGGCCAAACAAAGTAGTTTCTCTTTCACAACCAAACACACTGCGTCTATACGTATATACGACATGGCGGCGGCAACAACAATACTACAACTAGAATAAAAGGTACTCCTTCTTTCTTTGCGTGAACATTTGGGTGGCGTTATGCAAATATTTCCACCTACTGATGTAGCGATGTGGGGGCGTGTTAGAACGAGCTGTTTCAGGGGGGCGTGGACGAGTGTTAATGTTTATAAAGAATATCTCTTTGGATTTGAGACTTTTAGTCTTTGCAACTTTACAGATCTTCTTTATTCACCAAGAGCTTGTAACACTCCAAAGAGAAAAGAAAATTTGAATGAGAATGTGAGCATGTTAACGGAGCGGGATCATTTTCAGTGATTAAAACCTTATGTTTTTAACATATGTTATTAATTTTAAGAGTTTGTATGGCTTCAGAAGACTTGGAATGCAACAGGACTTGTTTGTAATGCTTTTTTACTGCTTCTTTATGTTCTTTTTTCGCAAATACCTGTGACTGTACTGTTATTTCCCTGTTGTGTTTATATTGTTCAGAAGTTATAGGTTTAGGGGTGGGGTTATGTGCTCCAGTGAAAGTATACATTTCTATAAAATTATTTATATTTTTTACAATTGCATGCAAACCATTAAATTAAGTCATCAACTGAAAACAATAGAGGACCCTGCACGAGAAGTGACACTAAAAGGATAAACCTGCACTTCAAAAAAATGATGCTAAAGGGGTACCTCGAGCGTCAAAAGGCGACGCCAAGGGGTCCTGACCAAACGTCAATATGTGACGAGTTCTACAGTAAACATTTGTTTATTTTACAGTATTAGTGTTTTGTAAACTACAGAAGTTTGTTACAGTGCAGATGATTTGGGGTATTTTTATTATTAGTATTATTATTATTATTTTTTAAGTCTGTCAGAAACGTCTCTGCTGTGTAACTGATGGCAGCTGTCACACAGGAAATCCTCCATAGTCTCATTTAACAATGTTAATTTTAATCTTTGTGGACTTTGAGGCATTAGGCCTTTGAATTGAGACACATTTACAGTCTTACTTTTCTGCAATAAAATTATTAATAAGAGTGAATGAAATGTAATCAAATGCGACTAAAATAACTTGTTGTTTATGCTTCTGTTTCACGTCAGAGATGTAAATACTGTCCATCCTGAATGTCTAAATGTGGTGTGAACATAAACAAATGAATGAGGATGTGTTTACATGCAAACATTTTCATGTTTTATAAACAAGCAAAAAAAAAAAAAAAAAAAAACGAAACAATATTAGAATTTTGATAAAGAGATGAATTCTTAATTCTAAAAAAAAATTTAACAATGTTTTCATCCTTGCATTCCATTCAATCACAATCGATCATCTAGATTGAGTATCTAGACACATTTCTTCTGAAACAGAAGCAGATGATGTTATTTAATTTTGGATGATGAGAGTCTTTTCTAACATTATGAATGGATCTCAGGGTAATAAGTACACAATATATGAGCAGATCAATGCAGGCTGATCAGAGTCTTCCTCTCGTCTCTGTTGCTCATGTCTGCTGTGTCTGATCTTCATCAGCAGGGGCCTCGGCTCTCAGAAGAGGAAAAAGAAGAAGCCCGAGATAAGAAAGGGAAGAATCTCTCTTTCTTCTTCATCTTGTCTTTTTTTAATTCCTCAAACCGTTCACGCAATACAAAATCATTCTCAATAATCACAAGTATTCTTTCATCTCACACACTGGAGCCTCAGATGGAGGGTTTTCGAGGCTGTCAGTCACCAGTATCACCGTCTTCACTAACGACCTCAACCCTCATCAGTCAGATCGTTAGTGGGTTATTTGTTTTAAAAAAGCATCATGTAAAAAGTGGCTCAACAGGATATAAAAATGCATTTCAAACTGAACAGAGTTGTGCTACCCACTTATAATATTATAATAGCCACTTAGTTTTAAGTGTCAAAATGTAAATTAAGAATGTACATATGTATGTAATTTTGTTAAATATGGTTTATTTTCATATTGACTGATACTGACGGACACAGATGTCAGTATGAAAATTAGTGGAAAGAGATGGACAAATACACAAATATAGAGGAAGTAAAACATGAAATATGTTTTTTTTAGAGTAGTAAACAAATGATATGACGCTGATTCATGAAAGCAGATATAATAATCACACAGTTTAACGCTGAAGACAGAAACATCAGACTCAGGACAGAAACACACAACCTCTAAAGTAAGAACAACTCATATGTTCATTCTTAGACTTTTAGATGTTAATATTATCTGAATTGTTGTGAATCCTGTTATGCCGCTAAGATGTTTTTTAAAAACTTCATGGTGTTTTACTCTGAGATGTATTTCATTCTTCTTCTCATTGGTGAGTGTTTGTGGTTTTATTTATGATTTATAGTTTCATTAGGTTTGATCCTGTTATGAAAAGCATTAAAGCAGCGTCTCTCTTTCACAGCTCTCTGCTCCGTATCTGAATGTGTTCAGCGTCAGTATCACTTTATAAATGAGAGGAAGACCTGGACTGAAGCTCAGAGATACTGCAGAGAGAAATACACAGATCTGGCCACCGCTGACAACATGAACGACACGAACGAGCTGAAGAAGAGTGTGAATGATAGAAGTGTTCAAGATGTCTGGATTGGGCTGCAGAAGACGGGTCGTGATGAATGGCAGTGGTCTTCAGGTGAACCTGTGCTCTATCTGAACTGGGGACATAATCAACCAAATGGTGGTGAAGAAGAATGTGTTATGATGAAGAATGGACAATGGCATGATGTGAGATGTAGTGTGTTCCTAACTTTTATTTGCAGTTCATCCAATAACAGTAAGTGCATCTCCCTACAATGGCAACAAACATTAATGTATAAAAACATGCTCCTGGAGGTCCACCGCCCTGTAAAGTTTCTAATCATCCTGCTTCAGCTTGTGATTTTCATCTGATCCTGAAGAGCTTGATTTGCTGGTTCAGGTGTGTTTGATTAGGGTTGGAGTGAAACTCTGCAGGACTGTGGCTCTCCAGAACCGACGTTTGCTGTAAACAGTTTTGACACAATACTAACTGCTTCTAAGTTTTAATGTGGTCATAAATATAAACAACCTAAAGTCAGTTTCTGTAGAGACAAACTAATGTTGGCCTGGAAAAAAAAAGAAAAGATTTTCATTGAACACACATAGATTTTTATTTTATTTTTTGTCACATGGGGTAACTGTGGAAATCTGCCATTAGAGCATAGATTTTTTTATTTTTATTTTTTATTTTTTTTCCAGCAATATTTATAAATTATGAATTCAAAAATGTCAAACAATTGTTTTGGCGAGTGTTTCTGAATAATAAATTCATAATTAATAATTATTTAATTGATAAAATGTAAAAAGCATTGTCTGACGTAGAAAATCAACATAACCCTTTATTCAAATATTATTAAAAATGTGTTAAAGATTTTGTAACCATATATATGGTTTTATATTTTGAAATATATAAATAATAATACAATTTTTATGGTTTAATCAAACATGTAGGTTCATTAAAAACTAATAGCACCTCCGGACATCATTTTTGGATACTGTATGGAATTCTGCCTCTTTTTGATGTTTAGGAACAAAACTCTTGTTCAGTTCTTGTCTTGTCAGTGTAATTTAATTGTGCTCACTATATTACAATATTTTGTTTTGGAGTTTTTTTTTCTCAGAAATTAGTATTTTTTTTTTTAAGTAGATTTTTCGAAACAAATTAAAAATTTGTGATAATTAGCTGCAGAGTCTGTGATAAACCACCTGAACACTGTGAGCTGTGCGACACATTCAGCTTTCAGTCTCTCAACTCAAAATCAGTCTTTAAATGATGTGTTTCTGATGTTAACCATAAAGCAGCATAAGAATAATGAACAAACTGATTGATGAATCTGTTTTCATCTGTTTTCTTAAAGCAAACACAGGACTCGTCTTTATCAATCAGATGATGAACTGGAGAGACGCTCAGAGTTACTGCAGACAGAATCACATTGATCTGGTCAGTGTGAGAAACCAGAATGAGAATCAACAGGTTCAGAAGATCATTAGTGATAATCATTTATCTGGATCACAAGTCTGGATCGGTCTGTTCAGAGACTCATGGCAGTGGTCAGATCAGAGTGACTCCTCATTCAGAGACTGGGACACTGGTGAACCTAATAATTGGGGAGGTAATGAAAACTGTACAGTTGTGAAACTGAACACTCAGGGAAAATGGAACGACATCTCTTGCACCAGTCAATATCCTTTTGTGTGTCATGAAGGTGAGTAGATCCTCACAGACCACACACACTCCATCATCACCTCCAGATCTCTTAAAGTTCACTCTACATGTCTGACATGACAGATTCATCCCCAGTGTTTGTTCTGCATGTTGTTTTTGATCAGTCTCTCTCTAGTTTCTGCTTGTGCTTTGTTTGGTTTCCAGATAAACTGATTGTGATCAGAGAGAATCTGACGTGGTCTGAAGCTCTGAGATACTGCAGACAGAATCATGTGGATCTGGTCTCGGTTCATTCAGAAGAGATTCAGCGTGAGGTGATGGACGTGGTTAAACAAGCGTCTACTGCGGAGGTGTGGTTAGGATTACGTCACTCCTGCATTTTGGGCGTCTGGTTCTGGGTGAGTGGAGACACTGTGTGCTATCAGAACTGGGCTCCAGGGAACGGTGCATCAGAGGAGGACTGTGAACACACAGTGAGATCTGGAGCAGTTCAGTCTGGAGGAGATCAGCGCTGGATCAGCCGTCCTGAGACTCACAAACTCAACTTCATCTGCAGAAATTATGGAGAGTGAAGAACATGTGAATGGCTGTATGTTTATTTCCATTATCTTCCTGTTCCCAGCTGTGAAGGTTAAATACATGTTTTTCTACAGATAATATGTTATATAAATAGTTCATGCAGTCTTTCAGTAATATATTACTGAGCTGTGAAGTGTAGATGGTGTGTATTTCTCCAGGAGGATGATTCAGTGTGATTCCTGTTGGTGGTGTTTGGTTAAGGGCTTACAGTTAGAACTGCTCTTTTTAATGCGTTTGCTTTTACAAACTCTTTTAAAATGTACTTTGTGTTATTCAGTAACTGCAGAATTTTGAGACATTCATCTGCCAGTTTAATTTTGTGAGGGTTCATAAGGGAATCATATTTATATCATTAGATAAATTGTTGTACTGTTTTCTTTTAGTTTTATGAGAAAATGTGCTCTTATGAAAGTACAATGTAATTTATTAATGTGACTGAAGAGTATAATATGAGTTATATGTATTTTGAGAATTTTTGTATGATGGTGTGGCTACTTCTTCCTTATGTTTAAAGATTTTATGTATAATAAATATACATTAACTTTGGAAAATATGTTTTGACTGAGATTGTGTGAGCTCTGTGTTTCTCAGCAGAATAAGTTCAGGTTTATTCTTAGAAAGTAAGAGGTGAAGGTAGGGTATACAATATCTTGTGTCTTCATCCATGAACTCAGGATCAGATCTTGAGCTGACAGCTGATGATCTCCATCATGGTACAAACAAAGCCTAACTGGATTGGTTTGGTTTTGCCAACTCAAAACTAATCCCATAACCATAAGTTTGTTCAACTCCCATCGCGGTTATGGGCCTGGTGTCTGAAAACTCATCCAAATCTGTTTTAATCTTACTTTTAGGGCTGAATCAAAAACACAAAAAGGTTCTGTTGGTGTCTGAACCCCTGAATTTTCAAAAAATAATATACAGTCGATGACTAAATAGTTCATGGTTAAGTTCATAGATCTGTTGCAGGGTTTGACACAGAAGCACTTTGTTGTTCATTGACGTCATGAGCGGGCAGCAACAGAAAACACAAATGAGGAGAGACAAGATCAAGTTAACATTAAACCACAGACCAGGATGTCAATATCTTGTTGAATGATTCTTGAATACTGGTAGCTTTCATATAACTCTAATAGTATTTTCTGTCCACTTGATAAGACATTCAGACCTCTCAGGAACTCATATAAAGAGTTTCATCAGAAATGGACTTGCTGTAAGGAGCACTGGAACTTCAGCGCCCCTGCAGATGTATTGAAGGAGGGTGTGAAAGACTTACCTAGTTGTCTATCTTGTTCACTTCAACACAAATATATTGAGCTGAAAACAAACCCAAGATGATTTCTATGTATGGCACCATTTTGGTCACTTATGTAAACAAGCCTATGGAAGGATAGTCCGGACAATTTTAAAAAGGAATTGTAAATTGTACTTTTCAACTGTTTTCCATATGTGGATGCAAAATTGTGCCATCCAAATTTAAAAAGAAAAAACAGAGTCCATTTGCAACTGTGTTTCCCATGTCTTACGAGTTATGAACATGTTATATTTTAATAGCAATATTAATTACCATTAGGGCTGCACAATATTGGAAAAAAAAAACTGACATTGAAATATCTTTTTTTTTCTGTGATATATTTTGTGATGTGTATAAATACAAGAATTTTTATAAGATGTCTTGAATTGCACAAAAAATAATAATAATAATTGTATAATAATTGGGGTGATCTTTGTAAAAGGTAAATTATAATAATAAAAAAAGTGTAATAAAAACCCTGAAAAAATGACTTGTTACTTTTTGCCTTATTTGTGTATTTGTATATATATTATACACTATTTGTGTCTTAATTTTCTCACTCTTCTGCTAACTGTCCCACTGGATGGATGACATTCGACGTAGGCGTAGTGCATGCCCCGGTGATTTAGTGATGAGCACAGAGGAGAGAGAGCAAAACAAAATGCTGATCACAAATTAGAATTACGAAACAAGAATTTGTAAAGAAAAATGTTGGAGGGTTTTGACATAAGCCAAGAGGTCACTGGTTTTCCTTTGCTAAAGTAAGGAAGCTCTGGGCCCATATTCATGAAAAATCTTAGAGTTGCTCCTAGTAACAAAATTGTAAGAAAATTCTTAGAAATGTGGGTGTTTCCTCTTTAAATAAAGAAAAGATCATAGTAAAGAAAAATATAATTCAGAAAGCATCCCTTAAAACATTGTCTTTTAAGAGACTTAAGAGTTTCTTTAGCATTGGAGAAAATCATCAAAACATGAAGAGGGAGAAGAAATGCATATTTGCACACAATGCATGACAGTTAATAGGCTACACATTAGATCGTGCAGTGATCATGTTTGTGACATCTCCGACACAGTTTAAAAATGCCATAGCGCCAAAAAAGGAAGTATTCACTACATTAACTACGGTCACGTTCACACTGTCAGTTTTAGGGATTGACAACCGCATTTCCTTACAGTCGCGAAATATCCCGTTCAAACAGCAGCGCACTGTACAGTAGCCTCTCGAATACTGTCTGAACGTGCAATGAGAGTCAAGCCCGTGTATCGCGTCCTTTTCTGCATCTCGCGCATGACACAGAATTTGAGTCCCTTATTGTGCTTAAAGCTGACGGAAGATGATAAAGTTGAGGGAATTGTGTTGATCTAAAACCTTCAGATGATGCACAGCTTATCTCTCCATCGCTGTACCTTACACAGAGTGAAACCACACGAGGGTCTCTCTCGCACTGTACTACATGTTGTCCAGTTCATACAGCGCCTGTTTTCTGAGAATGCTGTTCTGAGTCCTGAAAATAGACGGGTGTGAGTTTGTTTATAGAATGCAATTGTCACCCCGTAAAATAACTGTATTGTGTGAACGTAACCGTGTGAAGCACTCAAATACAGGACTGACAGCCGTGTTCTGCTGCTGTGTGAACATGGCTGCTGTACATTAACATAGGCTATTTGGCAACTGGAAAAATGCAACTTTGCAGCAGTGACGATTTTGGTCTGTCATAACTTTCTACAAGCAAAGTTATTACACAAACGATCACAGCACTTTCAGAACCTTATTGTGTCGCTGTTCGTTCCCTATCAAATACCTTAAGTACAACATTGATAGCATGGTACTGTAAGTAAAAAAGTAAGTAGCCTATATGTGTGTGTGTGTGTGTGTGTGTGTGTGTGAGAGAGTGAGAGAGAGAGAGAGAGAGAGAGAGAGAGAGGACGGTAAAACAGGAAAAAATAAGCCTAGAATTTCAAAGTGAAGGCTTGTAATAAAGCCTAAAGCGCTTTTCTTCTTGGACAACCAGCCAATAACAGTCTTCCAAAGACTGTGTCATACAGTACGTACCAACAGGGTCAGCCCCGCCTCTTTGTTGCTCTCAGATTGGTGATTGGTTGTTTTTTGGTTTTGAGTAATGAGTAGTAATTTTTAAGCTAAATTAGGAGCTCTCTGAGAGGATTCTTAGAATCTTTAAGAACGCGGGCCCTGATGTTTATGTATGGAGGTCCAAGAGAGCCACTTAAAAATAAAATGAAGAATCAATTTATTGATTTAATAATTCAAACATAAAAATGTATATTAATAAATCCCTTTTTAAATAGACAATTTAATAGACATATTTAAAGATTTTTATTTAATTCGTGTTTTTAAATGTTGTTTAATAAAACAATAAAACAATACATTTAAAAAATATTTTTTAATGTATAAATAAATAGCATTTTTTTAAATTCATGTTTTAAAATGCGGATCAATAAAATAATAAAAAAGTACATTAATAAATCTTTTTAAATGCACATTTTAAATCGCTTTTTAGAAATGTATTTGGCAATTGCTTTTCATTGTCCTTTTGCCAAATGCTTTTCTTTGTCCACCTTTTTCCTCAACATGGAAGTGAGCCTATGGGTGAGACTTCCGTTTCATTAGCCGCTAAAGGTAAATAACAAGGAGAATAACAACGTGCAGTAAACTGTAAAACTGTTTGCAGTACAAACCAGTGTTGTTAATTAAGATAACAGATTATTATAATATGATAGGACACATCAATTGTCAATATTAAGCAAAACAAACTGTTTTGTACAGCTAAAAATAGCTGGACGCAAATGAGACCGGAAGCTAGACCCATAGAAATTACAAATGGCGGCACCCATTTTTACGTCAGGAAAAAAGTGGATACATTTGTCAGTCGAGTTAAAAAAAAGCCATTGGACAGTACACACGTGGGAGCAACCAATCAACTTTCGCCTCGATTTGAAGAGCCAACCCCTCACTCACTTGTAAATGTAACTCGCACTGTCATTGGACAGTGAGAAGAGCTTTACTTCATTACAGCGGGAGTATGAAGACAGATTCAAGCAATGTCAGGGGAATCTGAACGTGTTTCTGCTTAATAAATTCTCTCAGTTATCAGGGGCTGATGCAAAATACGGCACTGGCATCTCGCAGCGGCACTTCCGGCTGCATCTCCAGCAGCACAGACTTTCTTCGCTGGCCAATTATATAATTTGATATAATATTTTTTTTTTTTTTTTTTTTTAAACTATGTTTCAGCCATAGGACATTTGTCATGACATTTGTCCATTATGTACAACAGGACTGTCATTTGTCTGCATTTATCATGAAGTTTGTTAATAAAGTCAGTTTATGTTTGATATTTGCTGCATAATCGTCTAGGCTGCTTTAGGGACCGTCTGCTAATTTTCTTCACAGTACAAAACGAAGTTCAATAATTCATTCTAATTAATGTTTGCACTGCAGGGCTATAATAAAATCAGTAGTTATATAAGCTTTACGGTTTGCCATTGTGTTATATGTAAATGTTCTATTTAAATGTTAAAAGTCATTTTATTTAAACACATCGGAAATTTTAACCCATGTGGTGGAATTGTTGTGTCCCTGTGATAGCGATTCAGAGCTTTCTCTGGATTAAATTTACTGCTACAAAACACAAAGGTGGTTTTGATTTTTTTTTTTTTTTCATGTCGATATAAAGTGCATACTGTTAAAACTGACTGTGGTAGTTATGTGGTAGTCACTAGTTCACCTCTAAGAGAAAGTTGAAACTGCTGCATATGTGTAATATGTGTATGTGTACATGCGCGCGCGTCTACTGAAATATTATGCAATTAAAGATCACAATAGGGCGCAAGATGATATGTAATTTTTTTATTTATAATTTAATGAACAAGTAGGCCAAATGCGAGCACAGTGCAGCTGTACTAGAAAATATGAGCTAAATGTTCGTTAATTTGAATGAAAAGAAAAAGAAACCAAATAAATAACTTTATATTCTTACATTATTTTCCTTTGTACAGCGCTCGATATAGGTATGACAAAAGTGCTGCAATGCATTCATTTTGACAACTAACAGGATGTTAAACATAGACAAAGTGGACTGATAACTTGTTCAGAGTTCATTGTAAGCTTACATAAAATTCAGTGAAGGTTGAATCTGCATGTCTCATCAATGAGTAGGCCTATGCAATGATGGAGAACAAGATTTTGGTGGTTTTAAGACCCAGCACCAAGCTGACTGAGCAATAAAGCTTTAGTGAGCCCTTTTATTAAAATACCTGGAGCCTAGGTAATACAAAAATAACACAAAATTTGTCATTCACTCAGTATTAGTGAATTTTAGGTCCTAATTATGTTTTAGGTCTTAAAACTGTCCAGTACTTTATAGTCAAATCCATTTCTCAAGATTTCATCCACTGCCTAAGAGGGCAAAGTGATTAATATCAGTTCATTTCTGACTATCTCTATCACTCGAGGGGGAAAAACATGTTTGTGAATGGGCATTTGATTTACATTTGAGAGGAACTGAGAAGATTGTAAACAAGGATACAAACTGGCCACCTTTCACTGAAAATTGCCGTTCTGAATTCAAAGGCCATCTGTGTGATTCCAATAGATCCAATGAGTTGAAAACTCTTGCTACTTCGTACTTCAATACAAAACAATGCTGAACTTTGACAATATATTTACATACACATAGCAAGGGCTTTTTAAATAATATAATAAATAAAAAGAAAACAGATAGAATATAAAAAGAATAGAGCAAGCTAGTGTTAGAGGCCTTTTTTTGCTTTTGTTAATTGTATACTTACTGAGAGTTTGACTCCTTACCCTATGGTTGTGGGTTCGAGTCTCGGGCCGGCAATACCACGACTGAGGTGCCCTTGAGCAAGACACTGAACCCCAAACTGCTCCCCGGGTGCTGCAGCATAAATGATGCCCACTGCTCCGTGTGTGCGCGCGTGTGTGTGTGTGTGTGTGTGTGTGTCGCCGCAGCATAAATGATGCCCACTGCTGTGTGTGTGTGTGTGTGTGTGTGTGTGTGTGTGTGTGTGTGTGTGTGTGTGTGTGTGTTCACTGCTGTGTGTGTGCACTTTGGATGGGTTAAATGCAGGGCATGAATTCTGAGTATGGGTCACCATACTTCGCTGTGTGTTATGTCACTTTCACTTAAAGTTTTTAGCCGATTCTGGAAGATGGTTAAGGACTCAGCTGCTCGGATTGAGTTGGGCAGGTCATTCCACCAGGAGGGAAAAGTTAATGTAAAAGTCTGTGAAAGTGATTTTGTGCCTCTTTGAGATGAACAATCAAGCGACATTCATTTGCAGAATGCAAGCTTCTAGAGGGCTGAAGTAATGAATTTAGGTAAAGGGGTGCAGAGCCAGTGGTGTTTTTGTAGGCAAACATTAAACTGTGAGTATGTTTGGAATCAGATTTAAAGGGATAGTTCACCCAAAAATTTAAATTTGCTGTTAATTTACTCACCTTCAGGCCATCTAAGATTTAAGTGAATTTTTTTCTTCAGCATAACGGTAAAAGAAGATATTTAGGTAAAACCATTGTCCTTGGCAATTCATACAATGCATGTCTATGGCTGCTGGTTTTTGAGCATCAATAAAACAAATCAGTCAAGACCATATCAGTACCTGTGGCTCCTGATGATTGAAGTGTTAAGTGAAACAATCAGTCTGTGTAAGAAAATGAACATTACTTACAACATTTTTACCTTTAATGCACAGCCTGGGTAAATGGTTCAGCACGTTCATGACTGTCTGGAGTGCGATCTTTCTCTGCCATTCTCTTTCATCAAGCTACATCACACAATTTCTTCATAATCGCTGCAACTAAAATGATTTTTACAAAAGAAATGCTTAGCAGGTGCAGTGATTAGCTGCTTATAAAAGGATATAAATAACATGTTTCAGACACTCCAGTACCAGAAAAGAGAGGGTCACAGGGGGAGATCAGTATTTAACCTGCACTCTCCTTAGCAGTTTTCCCTGGATGGTCTTGACCCAGAGTTCCTGGGCTTTTCTTCTTCAGGGCAGTTTAAGGTGTCTTAGGAGTGCGTGGGAGATGTAGTTTCCCGAGGAGCCCGAGTTGATGAGGGCGGGCACTAAAACAGAATGACGAGGGGTGAGTAGCTGAACTGTCAGCAGAGACAAAGTGGATATATCAGGTTGGAACTGGAGTGTACTCACCGCTAGGTGTGGGGGGCTTGAGGGGCAAGTCTTGATATAATGTCCGGATGGCCCACAATATAGGCAAATTTGTATCCACCTGCATCAGTTCTGGTACTGGAGGACAGGCAGTGGGTGAGGCCGGTGAACGGCGTTCTTTCGGGCTGGCAGGGGAAGAGGAAAAATTTCCAAGCCCACAATGTCATTGTAGATAACTATCTGGGCTCGGATCCAAACCCTTTCGGTAGGCAGTCAACAGTGCTGTCTCATTCCATCTGCTAGTTGCTGCAAGAGTGCAGAATTGGAGGGTGTAATCGCTTGTCGAGGAAGGGCCTTGGCATTGTTGCATGAGTTGGTTGAGGATGGATAGAGAGCCTGTGGATAATCCAAATACCTCCTTAAAATGAGAGGTGAAGACCATGGGATGGCCATGGGACTGGCTGAGGCAGACAAAGGGGTGGTGACCGGAAATAGAGAGGCTGTCAATGCCATTGACCAGCTCTTCCAGAGCGTCCGCAGAAGCAGGGCGTCAAGGATCCATCTCCGGTCGTTGAATGTTGGTCTGGTCTTGTGTCAGCAATGACACAAGGGAGGCACAAGTAAGTGAAATAAAGAAGCGGGTTTATTGATCACATAGGCAAGAATAATCAAGGAAACAGCTTGAAGGTGAGTTATAAAAAGTAACTTTACAGGATTGTTTTATATATTAATAAAAATACAGGCTTATGGATTCCTGCTTGAGATTTGATCCAGGACAGTTATATGAATAGAATGACTCCCAAGATGTTCAACATACAGCGAATCTGAAAGACAGAAACAGAGCATGTATGCATGTGCACGTTTTTCCATTTGCATGCACCAATCATGTGAACGTTCCCGGTTTCTCACCATGCCCCCAGTGATCCATCCAAAGCGCACTGGCTTGGCGGTCTTTCTTTTTGTCCCATTTTCCTCGGACTCGTTTCCAGTCTTTTGTAGCGCAGAAACGCTTCCCCTGCCAGAGTCGCCCGTGTTACTGCCGGATTCTGCATCATAAACAATATTCACAATTTAATCCTAAACCATATTCACAATTTAAATTCATACAGAGTCATTCAAAACTATGTTACAACAGCGTACCATGATCTTGCTGTACCAAACTGTAGATTCAGGACTACAATCAGTCTTTAGACTTTAGTTTTTGCCCCTCATACTTTATTGTATTTTATAGCATTTACTATAGCTATATTTGAATTGGGTGATTTCTTCTATAAGCTCCTGAGTCCTAACCCTAAATATAACCGTTGGTATCCATCTGGATTTTTTAACCACATTTGTTTTATTAGGCTATATTAGGTTAATATTCTGGTTATAGGCCTACACTAAGATTTCCTGGAAGAAGTACCCCATTGGTCAGCGCAGAAGTAAACTGTATTCTGTTCACATAGGCTATAGCCCTATTCGGACGGGACTAGTTTTCTAAACTACGTTTGAGTTTCGATTCTTACCACCTGATGTCTGCGATTTTCATGTACCAATTCGGATGGGACTAACATCTTCGTGTTTATTACAGAGGTGGGAGGGTCTGTTTTGTGCATCTGGGCGTCACACAGATCACGCGCTCTGTACGCGTGCATTGCATATAACGTTAGTCATTCTGATCGATTACCATTAGTATTATTACACAATAAATATTAAAAACTAAATGGCTAGTATAGCAAAACCATGTTAATGTGTGGTTTCTTTAGTTTAATTTGTTTTTTGTAGTAGGCTAAATCCATTTTTAATTTTCATAAAGGTACATCTGTAATTAAAACATTATGTAACTGAGTGCATAAATGAACGTGAGTAATGTTAATCTTACCTGACGCTGATATTACAATAGCCAGTATTAACAGTTTTTTATGTGATCTGGCTCTTGATTTTATTATTTTTATTTTTTTATTATTATTTCTTTGCCGGGAAACAAATATATCAAACATGCGCGCGGTAAGAGCATCTACGGTAATTCACGTTGGCCAAAACACACAAGGAAACGCGTTGTGAAATAAAATATCACCAGCAATCACAGACATTCGCATTCGGACAGGATTAGTTTTCTCAGAGGATCACTGAGTTTGCTGAAAAACAGTAGGTAATTCGCTCTGTAATTATTACAGGGGTTGTGTGAGAAAAACACAGACATGGCAGATTCGGACGGGATTAAAATCACCAAGTACGTCTGTGAAACACAGATTTCTCTAACGACCCCCTGTAAAAGTAGTCCCGTCCGAATAGGGCTTATGCCAAATATATTATGTAGCCTATTCTGTTCAACTAGCTACTGTCAGGGACAGGGCAGACCCGGTCCCAGCCAATCATCAATGCTCACACTCCCCTGAGTACTAATCACCAGCACCTGATCTCCATTACCCCGGCACTATAAAACACTCACAGAAACACCAGTTCACTGTCAAGCCTCCAACAGGAATTGACCTCATGATCTTGTCTCCAGCTCACCTCGTCTTATCAGCAAACACCAGCCGTAATGTATACTCACATTTGGGAAGTTAACCTGTGTGTCTTTGTTCTCTTGTCCCCAGAACTCTCATGGCACTATCTGTGATCTGAATTCTCCTACGTACCTCGATATCTCCTGAGTGCCCATGTGATTCTTCGAACATTGTTCTCCCACTGCAAAGAGAAGAGACAAGTATTGATATTCACGTATTGTGTGGCTTTGATGTCTCGACATGTAATGAACTCACCTGGCTTTTGCAGAAGCGGAATCCCCTGGCTTCCATGGACACGAACTCCACAGACCCCGCACCAAGATTGCACTTACTCACCTCTCACGAACTTTGTCTAAATAAAAGACTGTTGAATTCACTTACCTCAGCCTCCGTGTACTATCCTGACAGCTACACGAATAACAAAGTGGAAACTGTTTGCATGGTAAATGGTTTGTGCTAAATGAATGTGTTCATGAAAACAGTAATAAACTAAAACAATGTATGTTAACATACCAGTTTGCAACATTTAGCAGCATAATTAACCACTTATTTGCATAGCTAAATAACTGAAAAATGTTAACACTAGAAGCTTCGCAAAAAAAAAAATATATATATATATATATAATAAAAAAAATGAATAGAGCCTAGTTTTATGTCCTGTATTTGCGCCTGTTTGTTTTAGGCTTGAATCAGCTCTCTTTGGATGGAGTAGGTTACTGGCTAGATGGCGCTGTCAAAGGGGTCTCAGAAATGCGGTCCTACAACTGCAAACTCTGGTACTTCAGGGCTATTTTTTATTTTTTTTTAACAGCACATGACCCACAGCAGCAGCCTTGCACAGAGTCTCCAGTGATGGCCTGCTGCGTCAGATGCGGCCCGTGGCGGTAGTGTTGGCGTAAAACTTGGAGAAGCGGTGATTCATTAGTACACCCGAAAACTCTGAATATCAGCTGTTCCTGGAATGCATAAATAAATACATGAATAAATAATTTAAGCAATCGCTGGTTTAAACCTAACTTTATTATTTATTTTTGAAGCATGGTTAATGATTTTTTTTTTTTTTAAAGAAATAAACACAAACATAGCCTATATTAATGTTTACACATTATATGATTTATGTAATTTAATGAAAATTGTTATATATTATATAATTTACCCAGAGTTAAATAAACAGAAAGAAAGAAAGAAAGAACCATAGAAAGACCATAATGTAGATTCTGCACCACTTCCAATCTAAATCTACTTCTTTAATCGAAAACTTGTTACATTGATATGTGAACTCCTTGTACCGACATTTTATTTATTTATTTTATTTTTTGAACTTGTTTGATCTATTTGCAATTAATATATATATATATATATATATATATATATATATATATATATATATATATATATATATATATATATAATTATTATTATTATTATTCACACTCTTAATCATTTCAGAAACATCTTCATAATGTTTGGTCTCTCACATTATAAATCACGTAAATGGTAACCTATATTTTTCATTCAAAATGGCATAATTCCACAATGTCACATTAAATATACCCAGCCAGCATTTCAACATTGAGTCACCGGTGAATCAACATCAGGTACCATGGTTGAATCAAAGCTGAATCATATTTTGGTTTTGCAAACTGAATCAACGTTGATATTGTGTCTTACCTTCAGCATGGGTGAGTTCCCTCTTACCTCTTTCACTGTTGAGAGTGTGGAGCTGGAATTCACACTCAGCTTCTGTGAAAAGTTAAGTCCGTCTTCTTTGATTTTACTGGCTCATTCTGACAAGTGAGGAAGACTATCCTAAAAACTACCTTTATTTAACCAGGAAAAGACTCATGGAGATTATAATGTTTTTTTTTTTTTTTTTTTTTTTTCAGGAGCCAATATAGGCAGCCAAGTTTGCATACACAACTGAACAACATAGTAATAACTTACATTACAAAACCAACATATAACCAGTTAAAACAATTAAGTTGCTCTCTAAGTTAAAGACTTAAAATAATTATAAGACTCCTTTTGGAGAAGATTCCAATCTGAAGTGATGGCATGTTTAAAAGAGGTTTTACCGAGCTCCATTCTGACAAGGAGCACACAAACAAACAAAGATTTGTTTGAGAAAATAATGAATCATTCCCAAATGAAGTCCTTTATATGATATAACAGAGATACAATGGCAAATGACCCAAAATTGCCTTATAATATATCAACAGATGCCAATGCATTTTTCTCCAAATGCTCAAAGAAGACCATGATGCAACTTTTATATATTTCACAATTGATGAGTTGAAAATTTACAGTACAATCAGTTATGAATCTCAGAGCACTATAAAGCATCCAAGGAGGAGAGAAGGTAAGAGGGACATACTGATAAACTACATCCCTGTAATCAAGAACCAGTAAAAACATAATGGACACTATATTTTATTTATTTTTTTTCTCACACAGAATGAAAAACATGGCTTATTTCTAAAGTAAACCCCAACTTCCTCTTTATTTTATATATTTATTTCTCAAATGCTTAATATGTGAACCAAAACCTAGCTTGTTGTCAATAATAATGCCCAGACATATGTACTCTGACACTGAGGGAATTTGGCTCCTCTGAGAAGTTTGAAGAGTTCTCTGAAGAAGTTCTTGAATTTGAAAATAACATGCATTTTGTAACTTTTAATCTTTAAACTAAACGTTTTGACATTCTAACAACAAACTAAGCAGCTCAAGCGAAGCCATGTCCATTAAACAGAAATGTCTTTCCTCCTGCTGCTATCACAGGTTGTGTCATCCTCTGGACGCTGCTCTCTGCGGTCACGCCGCGGCCGTGTTGAACGGAGAGATGTTTGTTTCTGGAGGGTGTGACTCTCGTCTGCGCTGCTGTCCGTGTCTGTGGATCTACGACCCGGTGCACAGCTGCTCAGAACGATCACCCATGACAGCAGGAGCGGGACGGGCAGGTCACGTGATGCTGGTTTCGGGACAGCGATTGGTCGTGGCCGGGGGGTTGCAGCCAGTGTGGGCGGGGTTTGGAGACCAGCTGCAGTGTGAGTCGTATGATCCTGTTCACGACTCCTGGACGTCTTTCCCCGTGCTGCCCCGACCGCACCTCTCACCCGCGGCGGCCGCTCTTGACGGACAGCTGTATGTTTTGGGAGGGTCTTCGGCTGATTCTGCCCGTGATACAGCATGGGTGCACCGTTATGATCCACAGGGAAAGTGCTGGGAGAAACTGGGAGCAATGCCGCGACCTTACGCGGATCTCGCCGCATGCGCTTTACAGCTGCCTGTCAGTCTGAAGAGCTGAAAGAGCGCTTCAGATGAATATTTATTAGTGTATTCTATTACAATGAGATAAAAAGTTGCAATTGTCAAATTCTGACAGGAAAAATATCAGCTTACAATTCAGACATTTTCTTGCAACTGTGTGTTTATACACATGAAATAAAATTGAATACCACCTTTCGTGAAATTTAAGACCAAACCTGTGATGGAAATACACATTATATTAAATGCATGTGTGATATTTAATCCATTTAATGTAAAAAGCAAACAAAATATCCTCCTGAGACCTAAGCATAGCATTTTTTTTTTATATTTCATAGTTGAGAATCATCTTTATACAACGTTTGGTTAACAAAAATCCTGAAACCTAAAAATTGAATGAAAAAAATCTCTATTGATGTCTTTCATGTCATTTTATTGTCTTTCTTTGTTTCTTTTTCTTTTTTTCTTTTTAAACAAAAAAAAAAAAAATGTCCCCTACAAACCGTGTAATGTAATGACAATAAAAGTCTAATTTCACAAAACTTTTTTTCCCCTGGTTATCAGGATGATATCATCACTGTCAAAAATGCTATTCATTATTACCATACAATGAACTTTTCATATGAGCAGACAATATCCCATACAAAATATCCTCACAAAAGCACTGCATCAACAATACTTTTGGTGGTATAAACATAATAAGAAGCTATATTTTCATCAGTGCTCTATCAGCTTTTACATACTTAAATCTTCTTATGTTTTTTATATTTACTCCAGGATGTTATTTACCTTAAAGGCCTTATTAAATGAATATCATCTTTAATGTGAAATTATCAAATTAAATTTACAGTGCCAAATTAAAACTGCAATAAATTTTTTAATAGGCCTATACAAAAAAAAAAAAAAGTAAAAAAAATCATATTTTTAAATACACTAAACCACCAGTAGAAGATGGGAATTTACTTATTCATTTAACTTATTGGTAGGTTCAAAACACTATTGAAACAATGCAGAGTGTTGCTTGGAGAATGTGAAATACTTCTGCTGTCATCTTCCTTTGGAACTACAGGCGCTTTTCAATAAATTAGAATGTTGTGAAAAAGTTCATTTATTTCAGTAATTCAACTCAAATTGTGAATTGGTGGGTTTTTGTTAAATGTGAGCCTAAATCATCACAATTAAAAGAACCAAAGACTTAAACTACTTCAGTCTGTATGCACTGAATTTATTTAATACACGAGTTTCACCATTTGATCTGAATTACTGAAATAAATTAAAGTTTCCACGTCATTCTAATTTATTGAGAAGCACCTGTAGTTTCATTGATGAAACAGAACAAAACAGTCAAAATTGTGTCTAAAATCAAGGTAATATTTGTACTCATAAAAATATTCAGCAAAATAGCTCCCCTGTCATGGTATGTTACTTAAATACATCATGTTAGAAATAAACTAAACCTGTTGAATTTTTACCTCAGTATGTTTCTATTTCTGTGAATTTCTTTATGAGTGGAGTAACACATTTAATTTCTCCATGAAAGTCTCTCACAAACAGTCAGGCAGTGCAAGCCTCAACAACAGCTGTTTGTGCTGAATGTAAAAAAAAAAAATCAAAAAGAATAATTTTAACCCACGGCCACCGATGAAATCTGAGAGCTCTCTGATCCTCCATAGACAGCAACGGTACTACCACCACGGTCAAGGCACACAAACATAGGAAGGACGTCGTTAAAATGGTCCATGTGACATCAGTGGTTCAATCATAATTTTTCGAAGCTACGAGAATACTTTTTGTGCACAAAAGAGTTGAAAATTTCAGTCTCAGAAGAAAAGAGGATAATAATAATAAGTAAATTAAATAAGTAAACAATATGCAATATACAATGACATACTTTAAAGTCTTACCTAAGACTGCTATTACCAGTACATACAATATTTGCTAGATTACCAAATCAAAAACACAATCTTAGACTTAATGCTTATATCTTTTCCATTACCCCATTATGAATTACTGAAAGATTATTAACTTTTAAATTCTAAAGACATAATCAGATAATCACTTAAGTAGCAAATGTACAGTATTCATATGCATAGAACACCATATTAAAGTAACACTACAGCAGGAGTTTCCAAACCTGTCCTGGAGGCCCCCCTGCCCTGCACATTTTGTAAGTCTCCATCATCGAAACACACCTGATTCAACACATCTTGTTAGTAGAGACTGCAAGAACTAAATTTGGTGTGTCTGATAAGGGAGACATACAAAAATGTGCAGGGTTGGGTCTCCTTCAGGACAGGTTTGAAAAACCACTGAACTACAGTATAGGGAACATATTCTCTAGTAACTACAACTTTTGCCTTAATTAACTCCTAATTTACTGCTTATTAATAGTAAGGTAGTTTTTGTAGCATTTCCATTTAGGTATTTGGTAGGATTTAGGGATATAGAATAAGGTCAGGCAGAATAAGGCATTAATATGTGCTTTAAATACTAATGAACAACCAATATACTAGAAATATGCAAGCTAATAAGCAACTAGTTAAAAGTGAGAACTGAACTAAGAGCTAAAATGTTACCAATATCAACGTTAGCTACCTAGAAAGTAGAAACGGATTAATGTTACAGTACCTTTGTTGTAAATGGAGACTTGTATTGCGTCATCCGTGTTCATCTTCAAGCAGGCAGTTTAGGTTCTGGATGAAAACAAATCTATCTGTTATTGAAAAGGAGCTAAATGAATGCAACTGTCATATGTGCATGTGAAACGCTAAAGGAATAAAGACAAAAAAGAATCGTGCATCGTAGATTGAAACTGATTTTTGTGTATGTAAAAGAAATACATAAACTGAAAAAGCCATAAAGAAATGTACAGGTAATTATTGTGGAAGAGAGAGTTCCGCTGACCTGGAAACAGGTTTGTTGTTTGAACCACGCACTGTAGAAACGAGTAAAACATCCTCCAGCACCTCTGTATCCGATTCAGCTGCGTTTGAATGTGAAAGACTCCGTCCGTACTCACTTAGTTCTGTCAAATAAGATGATTCCGACCATGCACATTGTACACCAATTTCTTCAACAGCCGTTCGCGCGGTTCATCAATTTCAAATGTTCTTACGTCATGAGAAAAGTATGCACTGATTGATTTAAACGTGGGCCAATCAGCGCTTCTCGTCTCCTGTAACACGTTCGGCAACAGTTCAGATGCCAAAGCAGAGTCGGCGTCAGAGCAGATCTACTGGAGGGGCATTGGATCATCGGCGGGGGGGCACTGTTGTTTGATAAATATTTTTTGACGCATTGGCAACATCATAGTAGCATGGAAATCCAGACCTAAATCTGAAAGATCTATATAGAATGACAATGAACGATTTAGACTTGGGGTTTTTATCTAAAAGAGGAACAGAAGACAGCGCTGAAATTTGCTGTTTTGCCGACATCCGGATACGGCAAGAGTCAGTTAGCTCCAATGATCTTTATAGAATGACATTCTACCCTAGAATGTTAGCTCCAATGATCTATCTATATAGAATGTCATTATATATATAGAATTATATATATATATATATATATATATATATATATATATATATATAATTTTTTTTACCTGTCTTGATTCCTAATACACAACAAATGACAATTGTTAGGAAAATGTTCAGAATACGATTCCATATAAGGTTAGTATAGCCTAGTTCAGCACTTTAAGAATGGACAGTGACTCAAGTAGCACGTAGTAGCCTATTCTCGCGTTCTACGAGTTCAGTAGCCTACATTTTTGGGAAACGCGCAAGGAATTGCGGCTTAACGTTCATAACCTTGCATGTAGAGAGCGTTTTTAAGAGCTAAAATAGGCTAGGCTACATCGTTATCGGGAAACCCGGCCCAGAACAGATAGCCTAAACAACAGAACAGGACAGAAAATAATAATATAAATATTAATATAGGCTAAATAAAAAACATAAAATAGGCCTACAATAATATAGCTATATATTTTTTTATACTTAAATAATTAACAAATTACGACGACAAAAATAAAACACTGAATCAGTTTGAAGCTTTAAAAAACCGGCAAAAAAAAAAAAAAAAAATAATGTCCCCATCAGACAAAGTTTTTTCGTATAGATGTTTCTGAAAAATTAAGGCTTTTTTCTTCATAAAACGAGTTGGGCATCATCAATTAAAGTTAAATCTTTTGGCGGTTGTCCGGAGCTAGCATTCGCAGAAGAAGGGCCAGCTCGGCTCTCATAGACTGTGGTACTGGTGGTCGTGGCCGGAGTATCTAAAGTCTGCTGATTGACGAGGCTGCGGAGGTCTAAACCATTTTCGTAAATACATTTTTTTTTTTTAGAAATTTTTAAAATTAGCTGCTAACAACTGTCTATAATATAGACGGACAAACTGTTCTTCAACTTGAAATGGATTTTGCGCGCGCGCTGCAAATCAAATGTAACAAGTTTACTCGGCGACCAATAAGCATTTACCATGAGAAAGCCTAGTAACGTGCCACGAAGAACCAAAATTATGCATTTTCCCCATTCTTTTTATTTTATTTAATTTAAGTTACAGTTTGAACATTTAATATTAAAATAATAACTAAAAGGGATATTTTTTTTTTTGGGCCACGCCATGGCCTGTAGGAGGGGCATCAATGACCGCTAGGGGGGGCACGGCCCTCGAATGCCCCACCACAGCGCCGGCGCTGTGCCAAAGCCAGACTTTTTCTTCCTTTTGTAATCGAGACCCTGGAATTCAGCTGACTTCTGCTGACCACTCAGGGCAGAAGCCATTTTAGTGATGTTCTAGAAGGTGTTTTTTTTTTTTTTTTGTTTAAGAACATTTTGTCATCTCAGACCTCAAAATGATATCCTCATAACATGTTCCTAATGTGGCTGAAAGAAAGTTCTTCCTCTATTATTATGAAACATTTTGCCAATATTTTATTGAAAGCGTATAATCTGTATTCTCAACAACATCCTCAAAATTTTCCCGGTAAAATGTTCTAAACAGTACCAAATTGGGTTCTTCGACTTTTAACAATAGCAGAACCCTTTGTTGTTGTTGTTGTTCTAAATAGAACCCTAGGTTCCATAAAGAACTGTGTTTTGACAAGTTTATAGGAATTGGTGTTACAATTTATTTTCAATTAATATCAATAGCCTAAATATTTTAAAATTATTTTAATATTATTTTAAATATTATTTATTAATAAATTATTTATATATTACTTATTAGTAAATATTATTTATTAATAATAATAATAATAATCATATTTTATTATCTGTGTTTTTGTTCTGTCGCTGTCATTCTGTTGCACTGCGGAAGCTTCTGTCATGAAAACAAATTCCTCGTATGTAAAACCGTACCTGGAAATAAAGCTCATTCTTCTTCTTCTTCTTAATTAATATTAATTGTCATCCCTCTATCTACCTGATTTTATAATATATTGTGGCTTCTATTTACGTTTTACATAAATAAACAAATAAACAAACAAAAAGCAATATGTTAAATTGTTTTTTAGTTTTTTTTTTTTTTTTTTTTTTTGTGTACGAAAAATAACAGAGTCATAAGATAACTTTAATGTTATTCATGACTTGTATGTTTATGCATAAAGTAATTTAAAAAATCATTGAAATCATGATCATTATTTCAGCATTTATGTTAGGCCTACTGAGTGAAGAGAAAGTTAGTATCCTTAGCTGAACAGATCTGGTCACGTGCATTTTCTGTTAAACTAAAAAGAAAAAAAAGACATGATTGGCATGAAACTAGTTACCATTTTTAAAAGTTACATTTATAGAAATCTTAACAAATTAATCATTTACCTCTTAAGAGTGTGTTGAAAGTCTGTCTTGAGCTCCAGAAAACAAGTAATGATGCGACTTTGACAGTAACAGATTTGAAAAACAAAAAAGCAGTGAAAAAGAACCATGAACTTTAAAGCAAAGAACAGTCTCAGCATATAAAATGTTTTTCAGGAAGATACAGTTCTAAAAAGAGCTGTTACTACTTGTGAAGGACCTTTAAAGAACCAACTTTTTTAGAGTATAGTTTTGTAAACACAAGAACATTCCAAAACATTTTACAAAAAACATTACACCATCTCAGGCCTCAATGACGTTCTTATAACGTTTTCCTACCATGTGGCGTGTGAAAATGCTCTTCCTTTGTTATCTTGAATCATTGTAACAATGTTATATTGACAACATTATTATAATCTGTTTACCTCAAAAACATCCACAAAAACATCTTCAAAAATGTTGCAGTTCAAATGTTCCAGCTTTGTTATTACGTCACATTACAAAGAACGTTTTATTAAAAAAACATAACACACTCAGGCCTCAGTGATGTTCCTATGACGTTCTACTAATGTGGCTGAGAGAATGTTGATGTTTTGTTATTCTTGAAAACATTATGCCAATATTTTATTGAGAACATTATATAATCTGTTACCTCAACAACATCCCAAAAACACCCTCAAATTGCTGCAGATGCAGAAAAATGTTCTACACAAGCTTTGCTAATAGTCACATTACAAGAACGTTTTATTAAAAACATAACATCATCTCCATTCCTCAGTGATAAAATTTTCCTGTAATAACATTTTCCAATTTAATGTGACTGAGAGAATGTTCTTTCTTTGTTATCTTGAAAGATTATGCCAATGTTTTATTGAGAACATTATATAATCTGTTACCTCACAACATCCACAAAACATCCTCGAAATGTTGCAGATAAAATGTTCTAGCTTTGTTTACACGTCACATTAGAAGAATGTTTTATTAAAAAACATGTCATCACCTCAAACCTCAATGATGCTCTTTTAACGTTCTACTAATGTGGCTGAGAGAATGTTCTTCATTTGTTATCTTAAAACATTGTGCCAGTGTGTTTTTGAGAACATTTTATAATCTAATACAGAGATAAAAATTATTTTGTGGTAAAGTAAATACTACATAAAAATAAAAGTAATTTCTACATGTGCTTGGCGGCCAGCAGAACCTCATATTAAGTTAATGTTATTATTTTTATAATTAAGTATTTTATATGTTAGTACTCAATTTAAGCTTGTAGAAATTAAATTTGAACTCAAATATATTTACTTGGAACAGTTTGTTATGTTGATGTAACAGAGGCGCTACAGTCACACTTAGTCCTGACTACACCACCGGGGTTCATACCCATGGAATTAACAGCAAGACAAGTTCAATTAGACAGTACTTGATAGAAAAACGAAGACGTGACTTTCAAGCTCAGTAACTTTATTGACAATAAGTTATAAACCTCTGAATCAACTATCAACTTTAATTGTGAATTATAAAAGGAGGAATAGGAATTTAATAAATATACATGTTAGGTCAGTCACAACCCACCAGTCTTACAGTAGGAGTGGCCAAGCCTGTGTGAAGAGAGAGAAATTCATGGATTCGCCGTCCTAAGAGCACACACCACACGTGCACAGTTTTCAAGAAAATTAACAAAACCACTTTTAAAGAAAAGTGTAGTGAATAAAAAAAACTACTCCACACTACAAAATCAATACACACGCAGTGCAGGAAATCTCACGCCACATGCAGTGAAGTAAAGGTCCATGACCCCGGAGGAAAGAACTCCCACACAGGCTGGCTCCTAAGACATATGAGCATATGAATTAAAACTTTTTACACATCACATAAACCCCAGCGGTTGGTCTAAACCAAACTCAAATAATAAAATAAATTACAAAAAGAGAACAACATTATATAACAAAAATAAATCATAAACAAAACAGCAGGGCCTAGACGTCAGAAGTCCATATGAATAGGACTCCCCCGAAGAAAGATCTCTGCTGTCATCCAAGAATTAAATATAGACTGGGTGATCCAGCTCGTTGCTATAGGTTAAACACGGCATCCAACACTCGCACTAACCCCATTAAATTGCCCACACGCTCACGCTCTTGCATTGAGGATTTCCTCCCTGGGATCTCTATGGTGCTTCGAGATCACAATACCGGAAGGAGACGGAGAAGGTCAAAGCTTCAGGAAGTTACGCCATCTACTAACCTTTGCGCTATTTATAGAGCGAAATATACACGGCCCACCCCTGAATCCTTATTCACTCGGTCACATTTACAAGGATTCTTTGAGTAAATATCAAAGTTATGATCCCATATTTCCCATCTTGCACTGGGGCATGAATAATTAAAAATGTTACATTTCTCACTGATTTCGAGTTGTATTTACATTTTTTTTTGGTTGCTTTTTATGTTAGGTTTAGAAACATACTTTTTTGTGACATCTGAGGTTTATTTTCTACTCAAAATGACCCATTCATACTCAAACACTATTCACTGATTGTTACGATCATTGTGTATGGTGTACCATGTATTGAGGTCTCTGTGTTCATTTAGCTTTTTATTTTATTGAGTGAGCAAATTTAATTCAATGCTTAAATTTTACTTAAAATACATGAGTGCAAAATTTAAGTAAATTAAGTAAAAATTAAGTAAATCTTACATATTGCTTTTATTCAGTGCAGTAAATTATTGATATTTAACAGCACACTTTTTTTACAGTGATAAGCATTACATAATGTAAAATTTACAAACAAAGTGTCAACAAAATTAACTGGGAATTCCCAAGTAAACATAACTTAAAATGTCTAATTAATCCCACTAATAATTATGTTTAGGCTTTACTTGGAGTGAAAAAAACTTTCCAAACTTTTTTCAAGTAAATCATACTCCACATTTCTTACAGTGTACCTCAAAACATCCTCAAAATGTTGCGGAAAAAAATGTTCTATCTTTGTTAAACTGTCACATTAGAAGAACGTTTTATTAAAAATGACCTCAAGCCTCAATGATGTTCTTATAACGTTCTACTAATGTGGCTGAGAGAATGTTCTTCCTTTTGTTATCTTGAAACATTGTGCCAATGTGTTTTTGAGAACATTTTATAATCTGTTACCTCAACAACATCCTCAAAACATCCTCAAAATGTTACGGATAAAATGTTCTATCTTTGTTAAACTGTCACATCAGAAGAACGTTTTATTAAAACATTTGATCACCTCAAGCCTCAAAGATGTTCTTATAATGTTCTACTAATGTGGCTGAGAGAATGTTCTTCAATTGTTGTCTTGAAACATTGGCCAGTGTGTTTTTGAGAACATTTTATAATATGTTACCTCAACAACATCCTCAAAACATCCTCAAAATGTTGCGGATAAAATGTTATATCTTTGTTACATCCCGTGGTAACTAGGATTTACACGAGCTCCAGTCTGGATCCAGAACACCTGAGAAGAGATGATGCCAACCCCTCAGAGGACCTCAGATGATGCTAACCCAGAGACAACATACAGACTACTACATTTTGCTATAAGTTTGATTGCATAATTGCTGTTAATAGTGTTAATCGTCTGTTTGTTTACGTCTTTTATTGATTTTTCTGAACATTTCTGCCGTATGCACATAAACTGACAGTCACCACTGATAAGCTACTACTAAATATTGTAGAAACTTAATTTTCTGTAAAGTTGCTTTGCAATGATCTGTATCGTCAAAAGCGCTATACAAATAAACTTGAATTGAAAACTTGAATTGAATTGAATTGTTAGACCGTCACATTAAAATAATGTTTTAAACAAAACATTTGATCACCTCAAGCCTCAAAGATGTTCGTATAACGTTCTACTAATGTGGCTGAGAGAATGTTCTTCAATTGTTGTCTTGAAACATTGTGCCAGTGTGTTTTTGACAACATTTCGTAATATGTTACCTCAACGAAATCCTCAAAACATCCTCAAATGTTGCAGGAAGAATGTTTTAGCTTTGTTAGACTGTCACATTAGAAAAACGTTTTGAACAAAACATGTCATCCCCTCAAGCCTCAATGATGTTCGTATAATGTTCTACTAATGTTGCTGAGAGAATGTTCTTCATTTGTTATCTTGAAACATTGTGTCAATAAGTTTTTGAGAATATTTTATAATCTGTTTCCTCAACAACATCCTCAAAATGTTGCGGATAAAATGTTCTATCTTTGTTAAACCGTCACATTTGAAGAACGTTTTAAATAAAACATTTGATCACCTCAAGTCTCAAAGATGTTCGTATAATGTTCTACTAATGTGGCTGAGAGAATGTTCTTCATTTGTTGTCTTGAAACATTGTGCTAATGAGTTTTTGAGAACATTTTATAATGTGTTTCCTCAACAGCATCCTCAAAACATCCTCAAAATGTTGCGGATTAAATGTTCTAGCTTTGTTAAACCGTCACATTTGAAGAACATTTCAAACAAAACATTTGATCACCTCAAGCCTCAAAGATGTTCGTATAATGTTCTACTAATGTGGCTGAGAGAATGTTCTTCATTTGTTGTCTTGAAACATTGTACCAAAGTGTTTTTGAGAACATTTTATAATCTGTTACCTCAACAACATCCTCAAAATGTTGTGGATAAAAGGTTTTATCTTTGTTAAACCGTCACATTAAAAGAATGTTTTAAACAAAACATTTCATCATCTCAAGCCTCAAAGTTGTTCTTATAACGTTCTACTAATGTGGCTGAGAGAATGTTCTTCATTTGTTATCTTGAAACATTGTGCCAGTGTGTTTTTGAGAACATTTTATAATCTGTTTCCTCAACAACATCCTCAAAATGTTGTGGTTAAAATGTTTTATCTTTGTTAAATCGTCACATTTAAAGAACGTTTTAAATAAAACATTTGATCACCTCAAACCTCAAAGATGTTCGTATAACGTTCTACTAATGTGGCTGAGAGAATGTTCTTCATTTGTTGTCTTGAAACATTGTGCTAATGTGTTTTTCAGAACATTTTATAATCTGTTACCTCAACAACATCCTCAAAACATCCTCAAAATGTTTTGGATAAAATGTTCAATCTTTGTTAGACCGTCACATTAAAAGAATGTTTTAAACAAAACATTTCATCACCTCAAGCCTTAATGATGTTCTTAGAACGTTCTACTAATGTGGCTGAGAGAATGTTCTTCATTTGTTTTCTTGAAACATTGTGCTAATGTGTTTTTCAGAACATTTTATAATATGTTACCTCAACAACATCCTCAAAATGTTGCAGGAAGAATGTTTTAGCTTTGTTTACACTTAACGTTATAGGAACATTTTTTTTTAAATTATAAACATTCTTAGAACATTTTTTAAACATTACAGTCAAATGTTTTCTTTCAAACATTTAAAAATCTTTTACAGAATGTTAGCCAAAGTTCTGAGAACGTTCCCTGCTAGCTGGGTCTCCACTGATTGGCTAATGTAAATGTAAATGCAACTGTATCAGAGATGCTTTAAACTAGTTTCCTGCTCTTGTAACTCACATGTAAATACATTTACACAATGTGCACCTCTTTGTGATATATTATGTAGTTTCTGCTGTTAAAATGGCTTAAGTGAATGTGAACATGAATTTTAGTATTAGTATGTTAATCAATTGGGGGGGGGAGATCAAAGAGATTAATGTAAACGAAAGAAAGAGAATTTAAATTAAATGCAAGCATGATTTGTAATAGTGAATTAAATTTACTGTTATACAAGTTAAAATTATATGAAGACAGCAACAGTGCACCTGCACACAAGTGAAATATAATGTTCTCTGTGCCTATGATCTCCATAAACTAAGAGTTGTGTGTTGTTGTTGTTGTTGTCTTTTATTTGCATGTGTCACTAGATTGTGTGCATAGCACTCGACACAACAGATACTAATGATGATGCAGAATATGTTCAAAGTTTGTGAAAATATTGTTTAGTTTGGGATGCAGAAACATGCTGTTGGTCACTGACAGTATCACAGCTGAAAGAAAATGAAAACAAAAATGCAAAGTTGAGGTGGATTTTTCCCGTGAAGCTGCTGTGGAAACACAGTACTTCATTAATGAACAGACTCCAGTCTCTACCACATTCAAACTAACACTGTTCCAGAGAATTACACAAAGACCAACACATAAAAAGAAAAAGGGAAAAATGTGAATGAGGAAGAAGAATTTGTTTAATGATGTGATGCTGAATGAGAGCAGATATAATAATCACAGTTTAAAGCTGAAGACAGAAACATCAGACTCAGGACAGAGACACACGACCTCTAAAGTAAGAATAACTTTAATTATTTAACTAGAATTACACTTTGAGATATTAATATTGTCTTAATAATTGTGTACAGTGCATTTATGTTCCTGTTAAAATGTTTTTTTTTTATTGTCATTGAAATCATGTGTTACACCGAAATCGGTGAATTTTCATTTTTATACAGTATATTTTCTCTTCAGAAATGAATCAAGCTCTATATTTAATTCTTCTTCTCATTGGTGAGTGTGTTTGTGGTTTTAGTTTCATTAGGTTTGATCCTGTTATGAAAAGCATTAAAGCAGTGTCTCTCTTTCACAGCTCTCTGCTCCGTATCTGAATGTGTTCAGCGTCAGTATCACTTTATAAATGAGAGGAAGACCTGGACTGAAGCTCAGAGATACTGCAGAGAGAAATACACAGATCTGGCCACCGCTGACAACATGAACGACATGAACGAGCTGATGAAGAGTGTGAATGATGGAGGTTTTCAGTATGTCTGGATTGGGCTGCAGAAGACGGGTCGTGATGAATGGCAGTGGTCTTCAGGTGAACCTGCGCTCTATCTGAACTGGGCTCCTGGACAACCAGAAGGCAGTTTTTGTGGTATGATGAAAAATGGAAAGTTTGAGGATTTGCCATGTACTGATGTCCGAAATTTCATCTGCGACAACAGTGAGTGCAGCTATTTAAAATCACAACAACCATTCATTTATAGATTAAAGATTACTTTTTAATTTTATTGTGAATATACAGTAGAACAGACTGTGTATTTCTGTCAGACTTTCAGTTTTGATAGTTTCTGTATAGACACAATATTTAACAGGAAAAAAAAAACTTTATTTCAGTCATTATTATTTTTATTTATTTATTTATTGCTTTGTTTGTTTGTTTGTTTCTAACACAAGGGTAATTTGTCACAATAAGAACCTGCTAATGAAGAGATTAATGGAAAAAAAATAGAGAGAAAGAGAGACTGGTATGGATGTAGTTGTTAATAATCATAATAATATTTTGATAATAATTACTTTACAGCAGAGATTAGAGGTGATACAGCTTGATGTTTCCAGCTTTCAGTATATCAACACAAACATTAATTGTTACTTGTTGATTAGGTCTAGTCCATTAAAACATAAAACAATAGAGTATCAACTGTATTCATTTCTAAATGAATAATCTACTGTCCAAGTAAACGTTTCTGGGACTAGTCAACATTTTAGCTGCAGTGTAACAATGTCCTCTGTTTGACGATTCTCTCATCCGACTCTTTGTGTCTGAATCCAGTTTTCTAGAGAGACGTACAGTATAAGGAAACATAATGGACAAACAGAAAGAGCTTTATAATAATCATGATGTTCCCAGATGTTACTTCATCTTAAATATGTTACATCTTTAAAATAATCCTAAATATATTGTGAATATTCAATAAATCACTAGCTGTGGAAGCGGCTCAAGTTGTTTCTGATGTTTCCACCGCTGCTCCTGTTCACATCCAAGCCATAAAGCAGCATACGAATAATGTACAAATGGATTCATAAGTCATCTCTCTCTTTTTTTCTTTTTTTTTTCTTAAAGCAAACACAGGACTCGTCTTTATCAATCAGATGAAGAGTTGGAGAGATGCTCAGAGTTACTGCAGACAGAATCACATTGATCTGGTCAGTGTGAGAAACCAGGATGAGAATCAACAGGTTCAGAAGATCATTAGTGATAATAATTTATCTGGATCACATGTCTGGATCGGTCTGTTCAGAGTCAGAGATCCATGGCAGTGGTCAGATCAGAGTGACTCCTCATTCAGAGACTGGGACACTGTTGAACCTAATAATCAGGGAGGTAATGAAAACTGTACAGTTGTGAAACTGAATGCTCAGGGAAAATGGAACGACATCTCTTGCACCAGTCAATTTCCTTTTGTGTGTCATGAAGGTGAGTAGATCCTCACAAAACACACTCACTCCATCATCACCTCCAGATCTCTTAAAGTTCACTCTACATGTCTGACATGACAAATTCATCCCCAGTGTTTGTTCTACATGTTGTTTTTGATCAGTCTCTCTCTAGTTTCTGCTTGTGCTTTGTTTGGTTTCCAGATAAACTGATTGTGATCAGAGAGAATCTGACGTGGTCTGAAGCTCTGAGATACTGCAGACAGAATCATGTGGATCTGGTCTCGGTTCATTCAGAAGAGATTCAGCGTCGTGTGATGAACGTGGTTAAACGAGCGTCTACTGCGGAGGTGTGGTTGGGTTTGCGTCACTCCTGCATTTTGGGCGTCTGGTTCTGGGTGAGTGGAGACACTGTGTGCTATCAGAACTGGGCTCCAGGGAACGGTACATCAGAGGAGGACTGTGAACACACAGTGAGATCTGGAGCAGTTCAGTCTGGAGGAGATCAGCGCTGGATCAGCCGTCCTGAGACTCACAAACTCAACTTCATCTGCAGCAGATATTAAGAGTGAAAGGATGAACAGAACTTCATGTAAGATAAGAAGTGCTTGTGTGTTTACTCCCTTTAACTTCATTTTCATTCATCACTTTGTAAAGGAATAATTTGAACAGTTTTTGTCTCAACAGGCAGTCGCACCTGAGGGTTAAAAATACAGAAACGTTTTGCTCACTCAACACGTGTGTGTGTGTGTGTGTGTGTGTGTGTGTGTGTGTGTTTGTTTGTGTTTGTTTGTGTGTGTGTGTGTGTTTGTTTGTTTGTGTGTGTGTTTGTGTTTTTTTTTGTGTGTGTGCGTGTTTGTTTGTGTGTGTGTGTTTGTGTGTTCTGTACAGGCGAGTGTGTGTGTGTGTGTGTGTGTGTGTGTGTGTGTGTGTGTGTGTGTGTGTGTGTGTGTGTGTGTGTGTGTGTGTGTGTCATTTACTAACTTTATTGAATTTTGTGATCATCAAAGGGCATCATAGACTCTCAATTAGATATACATTTATACTAGTTTCTATTTCATCATGATATAAATAATATAACTGCAGTGTGTGATATGAGGTTTATTAAATGTATTATTTGTGTTTAAATGATCTGTGTACGGTGTTACGGCTACTTCTCTCTCTTATATTGAGTTTCATGTATCAATGTCTTTAGATTAGAAATGACTGGTTGAATATGAATCAGTGAACACCGACATTGTGTCTCAGCTAAATGAAGTAATGTTTATTCTTTAAGGAGTGAAGGTTGGGTATAAAATCTCTAGAATTATTTTGCACGAAACATTAAAGAATGTGTCAACAACAGCAGCTCAGATAAACTCCTGTACAACCAGCAATCCCATCTGTTTCTTTGACTGTTTCCCAACATCAGAATTATAAAATCCAGCTTGGTTTCAATCATAATTGATTAAGCTCGGCCACTGTATGTTTCTGGGAAAAATGGCCCGAATGAAACGGTGAATCTATTGCAGGGCAATAAATAAATAAAATTAGCACTGTTAATAATAAGCATAGAAATAAACTATGCTGACTAATTGTTGCTAATTAGATAAAATTAATAAACAGTTTAACCAAACTTATTTTACCTGGAAGAATTACAGTACTAACTCTATTTCTGTATGTAAAAGTCTGTGGGAAATATCTCTGCTGTGTACCTGATGGCAGCTGTCACACACAGTTGCTAGGTGACAGGAGCGATGGGGGGGAACAGCTGGTGATACAAACAGGAAATCTTCATAGTCTCATTTAACAACGGCCACTTTGACTTTGAAGGATGCAGCCGCTGAATTGGGATGCAGTTACAGTGTAACTTTCCTGTTGTTGCAATAAAACAGATAAATAAGACTGAATTAAATGTAAATAAATATAATAACACTCACTGTTTATCCTAATGTGTCAAATCAGAGATGCAAATATTGTCCAGACTGAATGTCTAAATGTGGTGTGGACATAAACAAATGAATGAGGATGTGTTTACATGCAAACATAACCATGTTTTATCTGAGATCTAAGCGTCTGGACCATGCCTGCAAAATTAGCTGACAGAACTATTCCAAACAATTTGGGCACAAGTTACTGTCCTTCAAGAATTCAAGGACGCCACCATAGTGCACCTTTACAAACACAAAGGAAACAGACAGATGTGTGATAACCACCAAGGAATCTCACTCCTCTGCACCTCAGGAAAAATCCTTGCAAGAATCCTCCTGAACCGTCTCACTGTGCACTTAGAGCAGGGTTTACTCCCCGAGAGCCAGTGTGGCTTCAGGAAAGAACGAGGAACAGTAAACATGATATTTGCTGACGGACAACCTCAAGAGAAGTGCCAGGAACCAAATGTTGACCTGTTGTGAGGGGTTTTGGAAGATCATGAGTAAGTTTAGTTGCCCTGAAATAATTATTTGCATAGTATGCCAATTCCACAACGGCATGCAGGCTTGTGTGCTTGATGATTGAGATCTAGCTTTCGTAGTTACAAACGGAGAGAAGCAAGCCTGCGTGTTTGCCCCCACACTGTTCAACACGATATTTCCTGCAATGCTGACAGATAAGTAGATAAGTTCAAGGTCTGTGTAGTCAGTCTATGTCATTATACTTCCATTACATCATGTTTGTTGATGACTGTGCCCTGAATATGTGAAGTGCTTGTGACATTCAGGACAGCCTGGAACTGTTCTCCACTGAACTGTTCTCCACTGCATGCAACAACTTTGGCCCGACTATTAGCATAATGAAGACTGTGGTGATGTACCAGCCTGCCCCACAAAAACCTTACCAGGAGCCCACAGTGACAGTGAACAACCAGACGCTGTCAGCAGTGGACAAGTTCACCTATCTAGGGAGCACCCTATCATGCAACGTGAATATCAATGATGACACAGACATTAGAGTAGACAAGACCTTTAGCAGACATCGCTCATCAATTCAGGATCAAAAAGGGATCAGCTTGACCACCAAGCTGAAGGTCTACAGGGCAGGAGTCCTATCTGCCCTCCTTCATGCCTCTGAAACTTGGACAGTGTACCAGCAACATGCCAAGAAGCTGAACCACTTCCACCTCTGGACTGCTGAAAGTGAAGTGGCAAAATAAAGTCCCCGACACAGACATATTCGAAAGGACAAACATGCTGCAAAAACATCAGCTCAGCTGAGCCAGAAACATTGTGAGATTGTCCAACAAACGTCTAATAAAACGCTTCCTGTATGGAGAGGTGAAAATGACAGAAAAAGAGGTTCAAAGACACTTTAAAAGCCTCAATGAAAGATTTTGGCATTGACTACTCTTCATGGGAAGACCTTGACCTCGAATGTTCAGCCTGGCACCTTGCTGTAACAGATGGGGCCACGCTCTCAGAGCAGCTGAGCATTGAGACACTGAAGAAAAAAAGAGCTGCAAGCAAAGCCTGAGCGAGCAACAATCACATGACAGAGACACCCCAAGTCTTTGATCTGGCTGTTTAGCCAGAGACATTTTCAGGCTCAGATTGGCCTTACCAGCCATCTGCAAACCCATGTTTCTCTCTCCTAGATGACACTGGATGAAGTTGGTCATCTTCTTAATAGAAAGACTTCATGTTTTATAAACAATCAAACAAAGAGCCTACAGTAAACAGCAGGAGTAAGAAACAAAACTAAATATTTTTTTTACAAATAAATGAACTCTAAAAAATGAAAAAAAAATTTTTTATACTGATAGCAGTTTTTTTTTTTTTTTATGATATTTTACTTTTTTGTAAGATATATAATATCTGAAAGAGTGTGCAGCAGGCAGCAATGCTGTGGATGTGGGAAAGTGTTCAGTGGATGCTGGTGAATGTGATAATGTCAGTAGTGGGGTTTGGAGTGGATCAGAGATCACCACTGAGGGAGCCGGAGAGTCATGGAGCTCACAAACATCTGTTGGTCTGTCACAGAGAGACATGGACCAGCTGACCAAGAGAGGTGATGTTCAGTTCATTGATATTGATTCTGACAGTGAGGAATCTGATATTGTAGATTATCTCACTGTTTTTGGTTCTCAGGGAAGTTCTGCAGAGAAAAAATGCAACTTCCAAATGAAGCCATCATATTATATGGTGCAACCAATTAACAAGTTTGTTGATGACACTTTTAATTAGCAAAGAACAAAATTAAAGAAGTATTTCTCTGATTTGTAACTTTTTTTCTGAATTATTGTGCTATGGCTATGAGGAAAGCATTACTAGACGAGACTGATCAACCCAAATGATATAAACTTAAAAACACGTGGCCACTGTAAAAAAATAATAATAAAAAAAAAAAAAATAGATTAAATGATTAATAGGATGTGATAATGTGATTAATAGGGTGATGTTTTGGGTTATTATTTGCATTTTCTTTTGTTCCTAAGGGCAACCTTAAAGATTGTGACTTTTAATTTTAATGGTTGTTGGGAAAAAGAAAAGAGAGTTGTTTTATTTGATTATCTGCGTTTAAAGCAAGCAGATGTTATTTTATTACAGAAAGCACATAGAGTTCAGCAGACTCAAGCACAGTGGATGTGGATCGGAAAGGCAATATTTCATTACACCACGGAACAATCCTGAGTGCAGTTGCTGCCATCCTATTTTTGCTCCACGTGTCTGTAGTCATCCAGAAATGGTTGAGGTAATGCCTGGTCGGATTCTGAGAGATGATATTGTTTTTGTGATACAAATTTTCCTTTTTCAATGTGTATGCTCCAAATATTGGTCGAGAACATATTGTGTTTTAAAAAAATACATTGATGCTTTATAAAAGTGTACTCAGGGAAACATTCTTGTTCTTGGTGGAGATTTGAATTGTTCTGTTAATCCAGATCTGGTTAGGAATCACAATGAACCTCATCCATCTGCTGAAAATTGAAAGAAATTAGTTAATGATCATAATTAAGTTGATTTGTGAAGGGAGGCCTTTCCTGCGATTAGACAATACACATGATTAAAAGCTCATTCTAATAATATATCAGGAGCTAGGCTTGACTGTTGCTATGTTGAGAAAGTGGGGAGTTGAATAAAGTTAAAGGTGTAATCTGCTGATTGTCCTGCAGGTGACCGAGTAACTCTGTCTTCTTACGATGCATGAGGGCTTTATTAACTAAGAAGGGTGCCACATACAGCTCTGTCCCAGTGCACTCTTGAACACACAGGTAACTTTACAAGAGGAAACTATGGTAAATTAACATTGCAAAATAATGAACAGTTACCTTGCTGAACTGAAGAAAGTGTTGAATCTGACTGGTTTCTACTGCAAAAATAGATCAATTACTGTATTGTGATTCAGAATAAAAACTTGCTCTTTACAGATCTACAGCAGCATGCTGTATAGCTACACATTCTCACTCCCAACTCGTCACATACTGACGCTTCGTCAGGACCCCTTGGCGTCACTTTTTGACGCTCAGGGTACACCTTTAGGTCATTTTTAGGTCATGTGCAGGGTCCTCCATTTCTTTAAATTAAAATCCTTGGCGTCAATATGCCGACGTGAAAGGCACTGGGCATTTTATTCTGATGATTAACTTATATATTGGGTAATAATATTGCCGTTATAGCATATATGTTGGGGTGTAATTTTTAATTTAAAATTTACATTACACTATTTAAACTTTTATGATCACATAATCGAACCCCTGCCCCTAAACCTTCCATCTGTCGATTAAACACAAGATATAACAGGCAGATAGAGCTACAGTCACAATTTATTAAAAAATTATTAATATTCCAAGTCTCCCGAGGCAAAATGATTGATTTGTGAGAGGAATAGACACGATCAGCGTCTCCGTCTGCTGTAAAGCTCAGATCCTGTGTGTAGTCTGTGTGTGAATTCAACAAATACCACCAGAAGAAGCCTTACGTCAGCTTTTTTTGTGTGAAATGCTATTGGCTCTTGTGTATCTCGTGACTGATTGTGTCATGCTAAGGTCAGGAGTATCTTTTTAAATGAGCGGGATCATTTTCAGTGATTAAAACCTTATGTTTTACTCTCTTCTTCACATAAAGACATCGTATGGCTTCAGAAGACTTGGAATGCAACAGGACTTGTTTGTAATGTTTTTATACTGCTTCTTTATGTTCAGTTTCTGCAAATACCTGTGACTGTACTGTTATTTCCCTGTTGTGTGTTTATATTGTTCAGAAGTTATAGGTTTAGTTACAGAAGTTTGTTACAGTGCTGTTTTAGGATGATTTGGGTAATTTTTTTTTATCTTTTATTTTATTTATTTTTTTAAGTCTGTCAGAAATGTCTGTGCTGTGTAGCTGATGGCAGCTGTCACACAGTCGCTAGGCAACAGGAGGATGGCGGGAACAGGTGGTGATGCAAACAGTAAATCCTCCATAGACAGTCTCATTTAATAACGTTCATTTCAATCTTTGTGGACTTTGAGGCATCAGGCCTTTGAATTGAGACACATTTACAGTCTAACTTTTCTGCAATAAAACTAACAAATGAATAGGACTGAATGAAATGTAATCAAATGTGACTAAAATAATAACACTTGTTGTTTATGCTTCTGTTTCACGTCAGAGATGTAAATACTGTCCATCCAGAACATCTAAATGTGGTGTGGACATAAACAAATGAACGAGGATGTGTTTACATGCAAACATATTCATGTTTTATAAACAAGCAAAAAAAAAAAAAAAAAAAAAAAACAGCAGACAGCAGGAATAGGAAATTAAACAATATTAGAATTTTCACAAAGAGATGAATTCTAAATTCTAAAAAATGTAACAATGTTTTCATCTTTGCATTCCATTCAATCACAATCGATCATCTAGGTTGAGTATCCAGACACATTTCTTCTGAAACAGAAGCAGATGATGTTATTTAATTTTGGATGATGAGAGTCTTTTCTAACATTATGAATGGATCTCAGGGTAATAAGTACACAATATATGAGCAGATCAATGCAGGCTGCTCAGAGTCTTCCTCTCGTCTCTGTTGCTCATGTCTGCTGTGTCTGATCTTCATCAGCAGGGGCCTTGGCTCTCAGAAGAGGAAAAAGAAGAAACCCGAGATAAGAAAGGGAAGAATCTCTCTTTCTTCTTCATCTTGTCTTTTTTCAATTCCTCAAACTGTTCACGCAATACAAAAATCATTCTCAATAATCACAAGTATTCTTTCAGCTCACACACTGGAGCCTCAGATGGAGGGTTTTCGAGGCTGTCAGTCACCAGTATCACCGTCTTCACTAACGACCTCAACCCTCATCAGTCAGATCGTTAGTGGGTTATTTGTTTAAAAAAGCATCATGTAAAAAGTGGCTCAACAGGAATATAAAAATGCATTTCAAACTGAACAGAGTTGTGCTACCCACTTATAATATTATAATAGCCACTTAGTTTTAAGTGTCAAAATGTAAATTAAGAATGTTCATATGTATGTAATTTTGTTAAATAAGGTTCATTTTCATATTGACTGATACTGACGGACACAGATGTCAGTATGAAAATTGGAAAGAGGGAAGTGGAAAGAGATGGACAAATACACAAATATAGAGGAAGTAAAACATGAAATGGTTTTTTTTTTAGAGTAGTAAACAAATGATGTGACGCTGATTCATGAAAGCAGATATAATAATCACACAGTTTAAAGCTTGAGACAGAAACATCAGACTCAGGACAGAGACACACAACCTCTAAAGTAAGAACAACTCATATGTTCATTCTTAGACTTTTAGATGTTAATATTATCTGAAGTGTTGTGAATCCTGTTATGCCGCTAAGATGTTTTTTTTTTTTTTTTAATTTTCATGGTGTTTTACTCTGAGATGAAAATTAGAGTATTTGAGTTTTTTAATTTGTTTCGTCCTCAGAAATGGACCAAACTCTGTATTTCATTCTTCTTCTCATTGGTGAGTGTGTTTGTGGTTTTATTTATGGTTTATAGGTTCATTGGGTTTGATCCTGTTATGAAAAGCATTAAAGCAGTGCCTCTCTTTCACAGCTCTCTGCTCCGTATCTGAATGTGTTCAGCGTCAGTATCACTTTATAAATGAGGAGAAGACCTGGACTGAAGCTCAGAGATACTGCAGAGAGAAATACACAGATCTGGCCACCGCTGACAACATGAACGACATGAACGAGCTGAAGAAGAGTGTGAATGGTGGAAGTGTTCAAGATGTCTGGATTGGGCTGCAGAGGACGGGTCGAGATAAATGGCAGTGGTCTTCAGGTGAACCTGCGCTCTATCTGAACTGGGCTCCTGGACAACCAGAAGGCAGTTTTTGTGGTATGATGAAAAATGGAAAGTTTGAGGATTTGCCATGTAGTAATGTCCGACATTTCATCTGCAACAACAGTGAGTGCAGCTATTTAAAATCACAACACCTGTTAATTTATAGATGTACATTTAAAGATTACTTTTTAATTTTATTGTGAATATAGAACAGACTGTGTATATCTGTCAGACTTTCAGTTTTGATACAGTTTCTGTATAGACACAATATTTTCCAGAAAAAAAAAAAAACTTTATTTCAATCATTATTTTTATTTATTTATTTATTGGTTTGTTTGTTTGTTTCTAACACAGGGGTAATTTGTCACAATAAGAACCTGCAAATGAAGAGACTAAAGGAAAAAAAAAATTAGAGAGAAAGAGTGACTGGATCTAGTTGTTAATAATCATAATAATAATTTGATAATAATTATAATAATTACTTTACAGCAGAGATTAGAGGTGATACAGCTTGATGTTTTCAGCTTTCAGTATATCAACACAAACATTAATTGTTACTTGTTGATTAGGTCTAGTCCATTAAAACATAAAACAATAGAATATCAACTGTATTAATTTCTAAATGAATAATCTACTGTCCAAGTAAAACTTGTAAACGGACTAGTCAACATTTTAGCTGCAGAGTAACAATGTCCTCTGTTTGACGATTCTCTCATCTGACTCTTTGTGTCTGAATCCAGTTTTCTAGAGATTCAAGATTCAAGATTTTTATTTGTCACATACATGATTATATAGAGAATATATAACCAGTTGTGAAATGTGAGTAAGGTTCGCTCCATGGACAGTGCAATTATTAAAGAATACAACACAGAGGAAAATATACATAAATATAGGTATGAAAGAATGGAATAAAAGTAAACAATAAAAATAAAAGAATAAAATATAAAAAAATATGTATACTGTAGAATTAAATATAGAATAGAACATAATGTGCATGAAAGTATACTGTAGTCTTAAATATTAAGTACAGGAATGTACAAACAGGTTGTGAAACTGTCAGTATGTCAATGTGAGGTATAGAATGATGAATATATTACTGATAAAGTGAATATTAAGTGGAGACATAAAGATGTTAGGAGGCTGGTTTTGAGTTTAGGAGCCTGATGGTCTGGGGGAAGAAACTCCTCCTAAGTCTCTCGGTTTTTGACATCAGGCTACGGAAGCGCTTACCAGATGGCAGAAAAGTGAAAAGATGGTTACTGGGGTGAATGGAGTCCTTGATGATTTTAACAGCTCTGCTTTTGCAGCGTTTGAGGTAGATGTCCTGCAGAAAGGGGAGAGCAGACCCTGAGATGCGCTCAGCTAAGCGCACAACTCTCTGCAGGGCTTTGCAGTCTTGACTGGAGCTGTTTCCATACCACACTGATATACACTGAGTCAATACACTTTCTATGGCCCCTGAATTTCCTCAGCTGTCTCAGATGGTACAGTCTTTGCCTGGCTTTATTAACCTGAGTTTGGATGTCTGAACTCCAAGTCAGGTCCTCGGAGATATTTACACCGAGGTACTTGAAGCTGCTCACCCTCTCCACAGGGGTCCCGCTGATCATTAGAGGAGTATAGGGCTGCTGCTGTCTCTTCCTGAAGTCAACAATCAGCTCTTTAGTTCAGAGAGAGATAATTGTCCTGGCACCATGATGTTAATTTCTCTACCTCATCCAAGTATGCGGTCTTATTATTGTTATGAATGAGGCCCAGAACCACAGTATCATCAGCAAATTTGATTATACTGTAGATGTGGAGCTGTGGGAAGACACGCAGTCATGTGTGTAGAGAGAGTAGAGCAGGGGACTCAGGACACAGCCCTGTGGAGCTCCCACATTCAGGGTTATGGAGCTGGAGATGAACTGGCCTACTTTCACCGCTTGAGGTCTGCCAGTGAAGAAGTCTTGAATCCAGTTGCAGAGTGAAGAATTCAGGCCGAGGTCTATCAGTATAGAAGCTAGCTTGATGGGGACTATAGTACTGAAAGCTGAGCTATAGTCAATGAATAGCAGCCTTACATAGTTCCTGTTATTGCTATCAATGTGTGTGAGAGAAGAGTGCAGGATAGAGAGAGATATAAGGAAACATAATGGACAAACAGAAAGAGCTTTATAATAATCATGATGTTCCCAGATGTTACTTCATGATAAATATGTTACATCTTTAAAATAATCCTAAATAATCCTAGTAAATATAATTGTGAATATTCAATATATCACTAGCTGTAGAAGCAGCTCAAGTTGTTTCTGATGGTCAGATCCAAAGCAGCATAAGAATAATGAACAAACTGATTCATCAATCTTCTCTCTTTTTTTCTTTTTTCTTAAAGCAAACACAGGACTTGTCTTTATCAATCAGACGAAGAGTTGGAGTGACGCTCAGAGTTACTGCAGACAGAATCACATTGATCTGGTCAGTGTGAGAAACCAGGATGAGAATCAACAGGTTGAGCAGTTCATTAGTGATAATCATTTATCTGAATCACATGTCTGGATCGGTCTGTTCAGAGACTCATGGCAGTGGTCAGATCAGAGTGACTCCTCATTCAGAGACTGGGACACTAATCAACCTGATAATTGGGGAGGTAATGAAAACTGTACAGTTGTTAATGCTCAGGGAAAATGGAACGACATCTCTTGCACCAATCAATTTCCTTTTGTGTGTCATGAAGGTGAGTAGATCCTCACAAAACACACTCACTCCATCATCACCTCCAGATCTCTTAAAGTTCACTCTACATGTCTGACATGACAGATTCATCCCCAGTGTTTGTTCTGCATGTTGTTTTTGATCAGTCTCTCTCTAGTTTCTGCTTGTGCTTTGTTTGGTTTCCAGATAAACTGATTGTGATCAGAGAGAATCTGACGTGGTCTGAAGCTCTGAGATACTGCAGACAGAATCATGTGGATCTGGTCTCGGTTCATTCAGAAGAGATGCAGCGTCGTGTGATGAACGTGGTTAAACGAGCGTCTACTGCGGAGGTGTGGCTGGGTTTACACAACTACTGCATCATGAACATGTGGCTCTGGGTGAGTGGAGAGACTGTGTGCTATCAGAACTGGGCTCCAGGGAACGGAACGAAACCGGAAAACTGCAGACTTGAGAAGAGAAAAGGAGCAGTTCAGTCTGGAGGAGATCAGCGCTGGATCAGCCTTCCTGAAACTCACAAACTCAACTTCATCTGCAGCAGATATTAAGAGCGAAGAATCTTTTCTCTCTCTCTTTCTCTGATTTTATTTTATGGTTTGTTCAGAATAAATCTGCTTATTGTGCTTTAAAAGTTGCCAGAAGTCTGTTTTTAATTTCTGTATTTTAATTATGGAATAATGTGCTCTTAACAGCAATGTTTAATATGCTTTAGATGTCTAAAACACTAACATATTATATGTGTGGTCTCTTTTTTGTTTTGCACTATTCATTCATTAGAAATGACTGGTTGGATGTTGTTCTGTGAGCAGCAGCTCTTCAGAGAAATGTTCTTTGTTTCTCAGCAGAATTAAATCTGGTTATTCATAGAAAAGCAGAAATGAAGGTTGGGTATAAAATCTTGTGTTTGATCTAAACAGGAAAGATGAAAACCATGAGATAAACACAGAACATCAGCTCAAATAAACTTATGCAGCAAATATGTTTGTCTTCTGACTCTTGACTGATTTTCCTCTGATGTCACAGTGAAATTGTAAATTACGCGACCAGTCAAACATTTTTGAACAGTAAGATTTTTTTATGTGTTTTAAAAAAGTCTCTTCTGCTCACCAAGTCTGCATTTATTTCATCCAAAGAACAGCAAAAACAGTAAAATTTTGTGATTTCAATATATATATATTAAGGTTTCTTTGATGAATAGAAAGTTCAGAAGAACAGCATTTATCTGAAATAGAAATCTTATAACATTACAGTATAAATGTCTTCATCACCACTTTTGATCAATTTAAAGCATCCTTGCTAAATAAAATTATTAATTTATATAATTAAAAAAAATTAAAAAGAAAAAATATACTGAATCCAAGGTTTTGAATGTTATAGTGTATAATGTTACAAAGGTTTTTTTGTTTGTTTGTTTGTTTGTTTGTTTGTTTGTTTGTTTTTCTCAGATAAATGTGGAACTTTGGATTTTGCTATTCATCAAAAAATCCTGAAAAAAGTACTCAAATGTTTTAAATATTGATGATGATAATGATGATAATAATAATAATAATAATAATAATAAACCAGCATATTAGAATGATTTCTGAAGTGTGACACTGAAGACTGGAGTAATGATGCTGAAAATTCATCTTCGATCACAGGAATATATTACATTTTAAAATATATTAAAATAGAAAGCAGTTATTTCAAATAATAAAACTTTTTCACAATATTGCTGCTTTTGCTGTATTTTGGATCAAATAAATGCAGGCTTGGAGAGTAGAAGAGCACTCTTTAAAAAAAATATTACAAATCTTACCGTTCAGAACCTTTTACTGTAGTGTATATGTTACAAAAATGACTTTTCTTCTTCTTCTTTTTTATTTATTTATTTATTTTTTTTTTTTTATTTTTTTTTTTTGTAACTTCACTTACAAAACATGACTTGGCAATCTTAGGTCTCTTTTAGAGATATTAATGAAAATTTTGTACTGCCACCTAGAGAGTCATGCAGATGTGCACTCAGCTGAATCTGCTTTACTCTCTCTGATGTCCAGACACTCAGACCATCTCAACACAAACCTGTAATGGCTTAATTTTTATTTGTAGATTACCTTAAGTCCAGTATATTAAATCACAAACAATTGAGCATCAGGATCAAGAGCATCAACACTGCAGCTTATATTAATTCATAAATTACTAGTCTATGAACTAGTTAACACATTTAGCTGCAGTATAGCATCTGCCTCTGTCTGATGTTTCTCTCGTGCTACTCTTTGTGAGTGGGACTTTTTGTTTATCTTGGACAATGTCCATCATCCGCTGCATAGTACCATCTCTAGACAGAAGAGCACATTTAGTGACAGAATGCTGTTTGTCTTGTTCTGCAGAGAGACTGAGAAAGTGTTCGTCACTCAGGCAATACGGCTAAATTATTGCCTGAGGGACAAACTCAACTTCATCTGCCGCAGATATGAAGAGTCGAGTACACAGACCTTCCATGTGAGATATAAAATGTTTGTGTGTTCCTTTAACTTCATTAATCACTTTGTAAAGCAATACTTTTACATATTATAATTTCTAACTCAGCAGGCAGCCACACCTGGAGGCAGAAATCCTTTGCTCAGATGTTTGTTAATAATGTTTAAACTGTTCAAAGCAATAACTATTATTGAATGCGCTGTAAATTGTATTAATTGTTCTTTTGAGGGTCTGTTTTTCTGCAGGTGGGTGAATTTCTGTTGATGTATCAATGTGATTCCTTTGGGTTTGTTTGCTTAATATTAAGAGCCTCAGTGGCTAGAATTGCTGTTTACATACTTTGCTTTTAGAAACTCGTTCAACATCAACTCATATATACCCATTACTAGATATACATTTGTAATGTTTTCTTTCTATTTTATTATGAGATAATTCAGGAATTAAAGCTTTTTATTTGTGTTTCAAGGATCTCTGCTGGTGTGGATACTTCTTTTTCTCGTATATTACATTTTATGTATTAATCATGTCTTTAGATCAAAAATGACTGGTTGAATGCCTGTGTTACGCAGGGGTAATCACAAGACGTTAGATCCACTTGCAAGCTTTTAATAAGAAACATCGTGGTTGTACAGGCAGGGGTCAATGACAGCAAACACAACAGGGAAGAACAGGCAGAATCGTGGTCGGTACACAGGCAGAATGTCAGGGTATCAAGCTGAGAATCACAGTCCAAAAAACAAGCAATATAGTCCAGTAGGCAGGCAGCAGTAATCGTAAACTGGGGAACAGACAAAATAAGCAACAGGCATACAATAGAAAATGCTCTGAAGTGTAAACCGTAGTAAAACAAGACCTCGCAATGAACACAAGAAAGCTGGCAGCTTAAATACTAAAATCAAATGAGCTGCAGCTGGAGAGTAAACAGAGACCAAGGATGGGGCTTGTGGGAAATGTAGTGCAATAGTCACTGTGTGTGTGTGTGTGTGTGTGTGTGTGTGTGTGTGTGTGTGTGTGTGTGTGTGTGTGTGTGTGTGTGTGTGTGTGTGTGTGTGTGTGTGTGTTTGTGTGTGTGTGGTTGTATGTGTGTTTGTGTGTGTGTGTTTAATGGGAAATGGAGTTCAATGGATATGTGAAGTCGAGTTTGGAGTGCCCTCTGGTGGCCATGAAAGGCACTCTCACTTGTGATCATGACAGCCTGTTAGTGAGCACCACATTATGTGCTTTATCTAATTTGAATATTGTTTATTCTTTAAGCAGGGAAGGTCGGGTGTAAAATATTTACGCTTGTGCTAAACATAAAAGTAAAAGTAAAACATAAATGTCAACAAAAGCAGCTCAGATAAACTCATGTAAAACCAGCAATCTAATCTTATTTGACTATTTTGAATTATCATTCAGTTACAACATAGAGCAAAAATGGTTTAAATCCTATTTATTTATTTTTTAAATTTTTTTATTTTTTTATCAGGCATAGTGTAACTTCCCTGTTGTTGTTACTTGGGTTTATTAAAATGGAGCTGATGAAAAAGCACAATGAAACATTCGTTATCTACATTTATTATTGCAAATGTTTACAATTTGATATCCATGATAGTAAGAAAAAATTACATTGACATACCTTTAAAAAAAAAAAAAATATATATATATATATATATATATATATATATATACTATAATATATATATATATATATATATATATATATAAAAGACAGTTTTGTAAAGAAACAAAAAACAAACAAATAAAAAAACATATTGCATTGAATATTTTTTGTACGTTGTTTGTTTTTAGGAGTCAAACTAATAAGACTAACAAACAAGACTTGTATGTAATGGAATATGACTTCATCAATAACACTCACTGTCCTTCTATTTCATGTCAGAGATGTAAATATAGTCCAGCCTGAACAGTTAACTGTCACAGGGACATAAGCAAATGAACGAGGATGTGTTTACATGCAAACGTATTCATGTTTTATAAACAAGCAAACAAAAACATACATGAAACAGCAGGAGTAGGAAACAAAACAAACTCACAATTTTTCACAAGGAAAATCTTTTAATACTCACATTCCAATCAAGTTTTTAGACAGAGAAAATAAGCAGCAGAAGATGATATTTCAGTTGGGATACTGAAAGTCCAACAACATTTTCTAACATTGTAAATGGACCTCAGGGGAATAGATATGAGCACTTTAATGCAGGGTGGTCAGAGTCTTCATCTCATCTCTCTTTTGTACGTCTGCCATGGTCTCGTCTTCACCACCAGGGGTCTCGTCTCTCAACCCGTCCCCTTTACGATTCAGTTTGAAGGACAGCTTGGTGAAAACAGAGCTCTCTGCATTAGAGCCGCGACTGCTGCGGGTGGAGGCCGACTCCGAGTTGGTTCCTTCAAAGAGTTTGGCCATGAAGCCCAGACCAGCCTGACGGATGTGAGAGCTGCCAGCAAACACGTACAGGACGGGGTTCACACTGCTGCTCATGAAGGCGAACGCCGTCACGTTGGGACGGGCCACTTTTGCCACTTTTAAAACAGAAGAGGAGGAGCCCTGGATCACACCAATCACCTGTGAGAACAGACCAACAAGATAGAGAAAAGGCGCTTTTGTGGGCTGACATAAAATGAGAGAAAACTGATTTCATGCTAGGTATACTTACAAATACATTTACATTTTATGTGCTTAATAAAAATGTCCTGCAATTGCACTTTTGGTATACTGAAACGTAAAGTCTGCAAAGTTGGAACAACTAATTTTGTATTTAATGCACTTCAATTGTGTGGAAGTAGTGCAACTAAAGATAAACTGAAGTATATTTGATTGTGCTGAAGTGGAACTATTGCAAGTATACTTCAGGAACACTTTAAATATCTTGGCTTTAAAGACCCATATTTTTCAAAGAATATACAATCCTCATCAACAGTGACATTAAAACACATTTTAGGCTTAATATTAAGAAATGTGCATTGTGTGCAAGTGGTACTCCAAATAAAGAAAGAAAGAAACCACTTTAAGTGACCTTTCAAGACAATCATCAAAGTCACACGTGTTTGTGGTCAAAAGGTGAAATGAAACTTTCAAATTGAGCCAAAATATCAATGAAATAGTTTGGAAGCATTTAAAAACAAGAATGAACAACAAGGGATATAATTCACAAGGCCGAATCCAGAAACTGACGTAACACTTCCTTAATGCGCTCATAGCTATAGGAAATCTGAAGCGCTGTTTTATGATAATTTTATGAATATGGTGCTTCAGTAATGGAGGCCAGCATGTAGGAGCTGTGCATGTAAACCTCACTCTTCTGATCTGACACCAGAAGCTGCAGTATATAGCGACTTTGTTTGCACATCTGCCTTGCATGCCGCAAATGTTGGTTCGAATCCCACTTGGAGCGAGTGAGGGGAGTAGAACTGTAGGGGTTACATTGGTGCCATGACCCGGATGGAAGTAAGGTTTAGTTTATCGATGGAGGCCAGCTAGTAGGAGCTCTCAAGAGGCAGATAAGAGGCTTTGGTCTTTAGCATTCTTGTTAGGGCGCCTGCCTCCCATGAAACGCTGGTTCAAAACCTGCTCAGAGTGTGGTCGAGTAGAACTGGAGGGGTTACATTTCAGGTGCAGTATAAAGCGCAACAGAATCCTAGTTTGAACATTTTCCCATGCCGTGTAATCATGTGATGTTGTGAGGTCACGTGACAGCAACAAGATATTCATGATATATGTGACCCTCTCTGTGAAATCCAGTCTAAAGTCTCAAAATCTAATTATGAGATAACAAGTACCAAAATTCGATTTCAACCATTCATTTCACTATGATTTCAATCTTTGACATGGTTTTACTCAGTCAGTATTAAAGATATCAAGGTTACATTTTCACAGAACGGTCTTTACCTTATGAAGTATGATTTTATGTAGAAAACGTTAAATAACAAACAATGACTTTAGCAGCCAAGGTGAAATATTGAGAGGTGTGGCTCACCTGTAGGATGTTGATGAGGTGATACGGCAGCCAGAAGATGATGAACGCAACGATGATGAGGAGGATGAGAGCGTTTCCTCTTCCTTTGCGCTGGAACATTGCACTACGCAGCCGACAGATCACTGAGATGTAGCAGAACAGGATGAAGCTGAAGGGCAGCAGGAAGCCCAGGATAGTCTCAAAAAGGTACTGAAAGATTTCATGAACGTCGCTCTCCCAGTGGTAGGGCATACACACATGCAGATTTGGACGGAATGGCTTCACGATACTGTCGGTGCAAAGAAGATGTGAAAAACACAATGAAACAGGTTGACTGTCAGATAAAAAGAAGGACATAAAGAAGATTACAATTATTTATAAAAACCAATAGTGCTGGTCCTAGTTGTTGATATGAGTTGCAAAGGTTAATTTGGAGATGTAATTTGCTACCTTGTTTAAAATGTAATATGTAGTGTAACTATTTCAATTGCTTTATTAAAGTAGAGTAACTAATTACATTTGATTACTTTTTGATTCCTCTTCCAGATTTCGAATGAACGTTTTCAACTGCTATTCTCAAATCAAATAAGCATGTGTCCTATTCTGCATCCTAAACTTCTGAAACATATTTTAGAGCAGTCAATGCAATTTGGGAAATAATCAGTTGTGTGTGTGTGTGTGTGTGTGTGTGTGTGTGTGTGCTACATTGTGAGGACCAAATGTCCCTACAAGGATAGTAAAATCTGTATTTTTTTACATTAAAATTATTGAAAATAGTAAATGATGTTTATCTGAAAGTGTAACAATGCAAACAGGTTTTCTGTAAGGGGTAGGTTTAGGGTTGGGTTAGGGATAAAAAAAATATATATATATATTGTTTGGTCAGTATAAAAAGTAATAGAAGTCTATGGAAAGTCTGCACAATTCACAGAAACAAACTTTTTTTTTTACAGCACTTTTTACAATTACGTGTTATGAACTGGACTGAGATGGAGAGATTTTTCTGAAGCAATTTATTACATAAAATTAACAAATTAAAAATAACCATGTGTACGGCATCATTTATTCCTGAAACCTTATGAAAATTAACCATTGTTTTACTACAAATAAAACCTGGTTACTATACTTAAACCATGGTAACCACAAATTAACCATGGTTTTGCTACACTAACCTTAGTTTAACCTTTGTATTTGTAGTAAAACTTTGTTATACAAATGGTAATCAATAGGCCAAAAAACATGGTTACCACACTTTTACTTCAATAAATCCATGGTTATTTTTAAGGGAATATCAATAAGGCAAATAGGATATTTGTTTCATTATATGACCATAATCAGACAATGGCAAGCATTTATGGTTGGTGGTCTGAGCTTAAAAGTAGGATGAATGGATGAAGGCTGAAACTGTTTATTATCAGAGGTGGACAAAGTGCACAACTCTCTTACTTGAGCGGAAGTACAGACACTGATTGCCAAATGTTACTCCATTACAAGTGAAAGTTGTAAAGACCGATTTTTACTCAAAGTGCCCCTATTATGGGTTATGAAATGTTAATATTTTAGTTTTGGGAGTCCCCAACAAAAAACACTTTAATTTTCTTATAATATTTATTTTTACCTTATTTGCTCACTGACTTACCAAAGATTATTTTTTACAAACCCCTCCTTTGTGTGAAGCCAATCTGCAGTGATTGATCTGATTGTTTGATTTCATTTTCATTCCATCAAGCCTGTAATGCCTGATAAGCAGCGTTTGTGAACACATTACTGCTTAGTGTACAGTGTTACCGGGGAAACAGCTATTTTTACGCTCCAAAAGCAGCACCTAGTGGCAAAGAATGAATTTGCATTTTCATTCAGACCAACGTGAAAATCGACTGATGGTCAAGTTTTCCCAGGTTTAAGTTCTCAACAAGTGGGAGGGCAATATGCTAATGTTTCATGTTGACGTCAACATGAAACGGCTTGGGATTCGTTTTAAAAATAACTTGTTTAAATGATTCAGAGTCAACTCTTTCTTTAGAGAGACAACAACTTTGTACAATGTTTGTTTTCTGTTTAATTTCTGTTTATGATGTTTTCATTATGTTTTAGTCAAGTTACACACTGCAATAAAGGTAATTTTCAAAAATCCATAATGGGGCACTTTAAGTAAAAGCATAGAAGTACTTGCTTTTAAAAGTAGCCTACTTAAGTTCCAAAAGGAAATATTTTTTTTTTTTTTTTTTTTAAATCAGTGCACTGTTTTATTATTGTTGTATGCAAGTAATACTTTCTGCCTTTGGAATAAAGAGCTTTTAGAATGTTAAAAACCTCTGGAAGTGAAACATGCGAGTTAACAAACAAACAATAAATTAATTAATAAATTAATTAATTAAAAATGAACACCCCCTACCCACCCACACAAAAGCAGGATGATAGTGATCTCACACAGCTCTGGCAGTGTGTGCACATATCCACATTTGAACTGAGTGGACAGTAAAACTGCTGTAAACACAGACTGATAAGGAAAAAAATCTAACTTGCTTTAAAACCCAGCAACACAACAGCAGCTGTATAGGCCACATTTTAAAGAAGAAAAACTGACTTTCAAAGCTGTGATTTGTGTTTCAGTGTGACTCTTGAACGTACCGATAGAATGGCATGGGCAAAGCCATCAGAAAAGCCATCACCCAGATGCCCAACATGACGGACAGGAGCCTTTTCTTGGTCCTCAACCTCTGAGACAGAAACGGCTTTGTGACGGCCAGCCAGCGGTCCATGCTCATCAGGCAGATCAGGTAGATGGAGGCGTACATGTTGACGCAGCACAGGTAATGGACCGTCTTACACAGGGCGGCCCCAAACTCCCAGTGTAGCCCATTCGCCAGGAAGCGGAGGAACAGCGGAGCGCTCAGGAGAACCAGCGCATCCGCCACGGCCAGATTCAGGATCAGCAGACAGGTGACGGAGCGGCGACGCACTCGACACAGAACCGACCACACCACGAACAGGTTCCCGGGGAAACCAAACACGAAGGCGATGACCAGGATAGCAATCCCTATCTGATGGGACAGGGGCAGGGATGCTGAGGAAGGTGCGGCGGGGGAGATGGAGGACTGACCTGGTCCGGATAGGACTGAGAGATTTGCAGGAACAAGAGTGGCCATTTGGTTCAAAGTTAACAGTGTTGTTTCTGTTATTTCCTGTAGAGATAAAGTAAACAGAGAGAGGAAAAAAAAACAAGATCACTTTCCTTTTTGCCTATGAAGCAATTTGTTATCTATCTATCTATCTATCTATCTATCTATCTATCTATCTATCTATCTATCTATCTATCTATCTATCTATCTATCTATCTTTCTTTCTTTCTTTCTTTCTTTCTTTCTTTCTAAATAGTACTTGTTTTGCTGTGTTAGCAGTAGTAACCTTGCCCAACACAAAGCACAGTTCCCCTTTTGGTTTCTGTAAAAAAAAAAGAGAGAAAAAAAAGGGAAAAAAAACTATATGACTGCGATTTTTTAATTTATGTGCCACAAAACATTCACATTTGGGTGAACTATCCCTTAATAGGTTACATGGGTCATCACATATAATATGACTGATGACGTAGTACATAATTGAAAAAAGAATGAAAATAGCAGTTATTCAGGCATAATTAAACACATAAATCATCAAACTTAGATTTATCTTATTCATTGTTGCAATGACAAGAAAGTCTCAATTATACCCTGATTCACTTTCATTTACTGTAATAGTACTAGTGTTACTGTAACGTCTTTATTTGAGCAAAGTATTTTATTTTATATATATATTTTTTTTAGATTATCTGTCAAATCATTAAACAAAGCAAAAAAAAAAAAAAATCCTTAAACATTAATCATGAACTACTGGAAATGTTATTGAAAATTCATGTAAATAATGAAAGAAAACAGAACTTTGATACTGGGTTCCCTCTTAATTTTCAGTTCTCATCCCAACATTACCCTTTCGACATCACACAGTTGAAGATTTCTCTTGCTTTCAGGGAAATCTAGCAGAATGACACACTGCGTGAGTCTGTTTGTTCAAAGTTTAACTTCTCTAATTTAACAGGACATATTAATGTGACATGTGTGGCATGAAACCCTGAAGAAGCACTGTTTTTTTTAACACACCACAAGCTGTTACACTGAAATTGTTTCCTAAGCAAAATATGCTTATGGTTGCAGTTCTTGCATTTCTTTCTTTTTTTCTTTGTTTTAAACCAATCCTTATGGTGGCCTACCCACTTGAATTTTTGTGAATGGCCAATGATTTTGTTCAAAGTCAGTATTATAGGTTTAGGTCATGAATTGTCTTTGTATATCAGTTATGCTGCTAGTCATCTTTATTCTATGAAGCGTTTCCTGCTGATAGGGGTGTTAACCATGTTTTAACACATTTATGACAGATAAGATCCTTCGCTCATCTAGCAATGTTAAATGTTGTAAAGTCCTTACAAACATTTCAAGCGCAGCCATGTGAAAATTAACTATTATAAATCAGATGTTTAGATAAAAAGGTCATCAAGTCCAATTTACTCTCAATAAAACATTACCAAAATACTTTTTTTTTTTTTTTTTGTATTGTAGAACCCCTCATTTAGATTTAAAACTGCAGACACACTCACACATGTGCACACACACACACACACAAACCTGAATATGAATGCATTTCAACAGCCTTACCTCAACTGCTTGTTAATTTTTTCCTCAGGCAAGCACATTAGCGTAGATATAGCCTATAGAATCAGTTTTGTCCCAGTGTCTCAGAAGTGTCCTTATCATTAACATCTTTTAAATAGTGGTGCTATTTAACGTCATCGCTTCCTCTTCAAACACAGCACTTTAGAAACAACCAATTGCCTCAGACAGGAAAGAGCAAAGAACACTTCACAAAAAAAAAGAAAGAAAGAAAAAATGATGTGACTTGGTTCATTTGTTTTGGTATCTTTTCTTTCTGTTGCGTTTTGTCCTCCTCTTTTGTGCTCTAACTCTTTAACTCTTTCTCTCCTATTTTAATTTATTTGAAGCTGTGTCCAGTGATCATACTGATAATTGCATTGTGTGTGTGCGTGCGTGTGTAATACTTCGATTTCCAAATGCCCCGCACTGTTTTCATAATAGGGCAGCGTGACCGTTTCCAGTTCTTAGACTGTTGTAACCAGGATGGGCCGCTCACACGCAACATCAGCCAAATTGCAGGTGATTTCTGCGCAGATCCATCCAAGGCATGTTTGCCTCATCTTGCCGCCCTGAAGAGTATCCTTTCATCTGAATGAAACAGATGTGGCTTTTCTTTACTGTGCAGTTGTGCACTGCAAGCACGTCTCTAGCTATATTTCAAAGTCAGACTCACATAATTTTATTCAAATCAAATTAACCATGGTTTCATAATAGTAAAAGTGTAGTAATTGTGTTTTTTTTTGTTTTGTTTTTTTTGGTGTTTTGATTACCACCACAGTTACCACAGTTTTACCACAAATAACATGGTTAAACTATGGTTAGTGTGGCAAAAACATGGTTAATTTGTGGTTGCCATAGTTGAACTATAGTAACCATAGTTGTTTGGCTTTATTTGTAGTAAAACCATGGTTAATTTTCGTAAGAGCATATCATTCAGTACGGCCTCAGAGACAACACTGCTTGCGCAAACCTCATGCACTTTAGTGAGATGTTGCGTCATTAATAATTGCTTAGAGCACTATATACTTCTAGTTCCTTTCGTAGCCTATATTACTTAACAATATGGCCTTAACCAACCTTAACAATATGTCAACTTTCAAATTAGATCAAAAAGTCACCCAAGGGTCCACTTTAAAGGACAGCAAATGAAAAGATGTATTGGACAACTCTGGATCAATTAACATTAAAATAATTGAGAATGATTAACAGAAATGGATGATTTTCTACAGATAGCGGTGATGTGAAAGAACTGATTTATTGAGAATCATCGTTTCATTTCCTCATTTTCAGAATTTACATTTCTTAACATTGTTCATCATTACTCTTTATGTACAATCTGAACATTATTAAACAGCTGATCAGTTCACACACACTGAATGACATACTGTATATTAAAGCCACAAGACTGGTATTTACACATGTTCAGCTGATCATAATCGAAGTGCTTTAGTTTTTAATTTGATCTCTAAAACTCCCTGTAATCCCAAAACACACATGGAGACATGCATCGTAAATCATCACATTTAAAGGGGTAGTTCACATAAAGATGAAAATTGCCCTCAAGCCATTCGTAAATTACTTTCATCTTTCAGACAAATACAATCGGAGTTATATTTAAAAAGTCCTGGCTCTTCCAAGCTTTATTATGGCAGTGAATTGTGGTCAAGAGCCTCCATCCATCATAAAATGTACTCCACACAGCTCCGGCGGTTAATAAGGGTCTAATAAAGGCCTAAAAAGTGGGATTGACATGTTTGTGTAAGAATAATATTCATATTTAAAACTATACAAATCATAATCTCTAGCTTCCGCTACAGTACGCGCGTTCATGAGAGTGGTATTCCAGTGGATGATTTAGGCGTATTTTATGATGAATGGATTTATTTTGCTTAAAAAATTTGACCACTGTTTACTGCCATTATACAGCTTGAAAAACCATGACATTTTTAATATAACCCTGATGGCATTCGTCTGAAAGAAGAAAATCATACACACCTTTCGGTGAGTAAATCATGGGGCAATTTTCATTTTTGTGTGAACTATCCCTTTAATACAAAATCATTACATTTAATATGACTGATGATGTAGTACATCTTTATTTTAAAAAATATTGTAAACAACAACAATTGTTCATTGGTTCAGACATAAGTAAACACATAAATCCTTTAACTTTGATTTACCTCATCCATTTTTGCAATGACCCAAAAAAGAATTCACCCTCCTTAACTGTCATATGGGTTCACTGTAAATGTCATGGAAATTTCATAATTTTTTTTTTTTTTTTTTTTTTTAATAATGCAGTTGTAAAGTATCTATTTGAGTGAATTCTTTTAAAGCTTTAAACAAAACAAAATCCTTAATCATGAACTACTGGAAATGTTATGGAAAAGTCATTGAAATTCATTTGAAAGAAAACAGTACTTGGATACTGGGTTCTCTCTTAATTTTCAGTGTCAACCCAACCTTTACCCCATCAGTCTTGAGTCTTTAGACCCATCCATGCAGGTGGTCTTCTTCTGACACGATCTGAATGGTTTATCTGTCTCCCAGTTGCGTGGCGCCCTCTACTGGACAAACACATGAAGCAGTTTTTTGAAAGCGCTGGAATACAGAGTATTTGTAGACTTTCTTTGTCATGTTTTTAACAGTTCCTTGTTTAGCCCATTAGTCAATGTATAAAACCTGTGTGGCCGTCTCAGTTCTCGGTCTGGTGATGGTTTGGCACTGAGCCCCTTGTTCTCTTTTGTTTTTGTGTACACCATTGGTAAACAGTTTGTATTTTATAATATAAACTTGGATTGACCTCCATCTGTTAGAAAAGCACAAGCTGTCCTGATTTACCCACCGTTCAACACCGGAACAAGGCACAGCCCAGCGCTCTCAGCGTAGACTGAGTTCCCCGTAACGCGGCCAGACGCTCACTTACTGTTTTTCTGCGGCACAACTTTAATAACCGAGTTTGTGTTAGCGGTGGTGGTGGTGGTGGAATCGGAGTCTTTGTCTTTGAGACTTTCTCCATCATCGGTCTCCTTCTCTCGGTCGCGGCTGTTCTGGTTGCTGCGCCGGATCCTCCGCGTTGTTTCCAGCGCCGTTCCCTCGAACAGCCGCGCCATGAAGGCCAGACCCTCCCGCCGGATGAACGACTTCCCGGCGAAGGTGTAAAGCACGGGGTTTATGCAGCTGCTGACGAAGGCCACGGTAGAGGTGAGTGCTCGTAGCTTCGTCCTGATCTTTTTTAGACTGTAGAAGGAAGAACAGCTGGTTGGTGTTTATTTGGCTATAAAAATTTGAGACGTTATAAAAGCAATTTAAAAACCTGTAAGTTTGCTTTGGGTTACTGGACTGTATAGCCTAATGAAAATATTGTCTTGTTAGAGGTACTTTACAGCAGAATTTGTTTACCATTTTGAAGCATAGCTTTCCTTGTCAAAGTTACTTAATGAAATTAGTTAATTTTACTCAAACATTAGCTACTTAAAAGGGTCATAAGATGCAATTTTATGTTTTCCTTTGTCTTTAGAGTGTTACAAGCTGTTTGTGCATATAAGATCTGTAAAGTCACAAAGATTAAAGTCTCAAACCTAAAGAGCTATTCAGAACGCCTGATTCAAACACGCCCCCACAAATCTATGTTACTGTGTGGGAAGATTTGCATAAAACCAAACATTTTAGAGCGCTCGCGCTATAATCCTTTGATGACACTGACAGGACAGCTGATTTGGCTCTTTTTTAAAAGTCACCAAAAAAGGCAGTGCGGTGCACCTTGTGTTATCTGACCAAAAAAAATGCATTTAGTCTGATCGAGGCCTTTGTATTGTTGCCGCAGCTGCTATAGAAGCTGATATTCCACATATGGTAAGGGGCATAACATTTCCGTCACACACCTGAGGTATTCGGCCAATCACAATGCAATGGGTAGCTAGCCAATCAGACCACACTGCACTTTTCAGAACGATTACCTTTTTTAAAAATCGATGCGTTTCAGAAAGGTGGGGCAGAGAGGATCAACATTAAAGGTACAGTATGTGGAAAATAATGTGTTTTTGAACCTTAAACTATGTAAACACATTGCATAACACCAAGTACACAAAATAATATTCTTTTTAGCAACTTCATATAAACCCCTTTAAAGTTGATTGTACTTAATGCAAAAAGGTAAGGGAAACGAGCACAATTTACAACATTTTAAATATGTTTAAGAGATGTTGCACTCTGGCATGAGAAGCATGGGTTGTTGAGGTCCTGGTGTTAGTGTTTTATTTTGCTCACTTTTCTTTTGCGGGAGAATCTTCTGGATGTAGAGCAGCAGCCACCTGTGTGAGGAAAACACGATTAGGTTGTTTTCACCTTTGAGAAATGGAGTGTTTGATGGACAGACACACACCTGCACCATGTTTATGATGTGGTACGGCAGCCAGAAGAGTCCGAAGGTGATGATGATAACCAGGATGAGTTTCTCGCTGCGGATGCGTCTGCGAAAGCGCGTCTTGCGAATTCTGCGCAGGATGCACACGTAACTGCCTATGATCACGCCGTATGGCAACAAGAAGCCCAGTAATGTTTCCATACCATACTGCATCACCTCCTGCAGATGAACAACAGTCATTAAATAACAGAGCCATAATGGGAAATTAACAAACAGATATTTGTAGATATTTTGTTCTTGACCTTGTTATAGAAAATATGCCAGAAGGCTTCTTGGACACATTACAAACTAGAAAAATGTAGTTGTCTGCCAAATGTTTTTTGGTGCAAAACAAGATTTGTGGCAGGAACCTCATGCAGTGTGACAATGTCATGATGTGGATAAGATCTTTACAGATAGGAAGGTTCAAACTGCCAACTGAACATGAGAATGATATAAAATCAGAACCTGAACCACTCAGAAGAGCCCAGTTACTGCCGTTCACCAACAGTTACCTTCCAAACTGACAGAGCCTTCCAAGGAGAATTTCCAAACATTGTGGTCAGACCACATTCTGATGTGGTCACATGACGTAGTCAGCCATGGGTGGAGCCAAGCCTCCCAAGATGTTCTTGAACAATTTTGGACACCGAAGGACCACCATCCAAGTGGGAATTAAATATGCCATAGAGGGATATATTCTGGACCTTGACACTGTTATTTATTTGGCAGTCTATGGGACAGTCACAAGCCTCCCGGTTTTCATCCAAAATATCTTAAATTGTGTTCCGAAGACGAGCAAAGCTTTTACGGGTTTGAAATGACATGGAGGTAAGTGAATAATGACAAAATTTTAATTTTGGGGTGGAGTATCCCTTTAATATATAAACTATGATATTGGAGAAAAAAAACAATGCTAATGCATTATAATGTAATATAATGTAAATTAAATGGCTCTGAGGTTCGCTTCGTTTGAACGAGATACTGAAGCAGTCATGTGGTTTTCAGGCAACTGAAGCTTCAGACGTCATAGATCACGTGCTTTTGGCACAACGAATCAAGCTCCAATACAGTGCTTTAATGTGAAATGTGTTGTTTATTTTTTAATACAAGCTTCGAAGCTTCGGTGTTGAATGTAATATCACTACATGCAGCTGAAGCGGACGTTCCTTTCCTTCTGCTCAAAGAGTTTTTGTTGTTGTAGAGTTGGTGTGTTCCTGACTTTGTAAATTCATTTCTTTGGTATTGTTTTATATAATGTTAATTCTTGAGGTTATGTTTGTCTAAGTGTGATTGTTATACTGTTTAGTGTTGAGTTAATTGGATAATATGCTGTGGAATGTATTGTTTGAATACCTATGTTGTTAATTACATTTATGATTTGCTCTCTGTCTCTTGTTTATGGAAACCATACAACTATGGTTTGGTTCCTATGCCTCTGTTGATGAATAAAGTTCATGGATTGAGTACTGGATCCCCTGTGATCCCCTGTCATATATGTTGTGCAAATCAAATCCCAACTCACTGCAATATCAGGTTGCAACTATTATTAAGGTTTTTTATTTTTATTTGTTTTACTTCAAAATGTCTTCTGACTAAAATAGAAATCCATAATATTACTTCATCCAGTAAAAAAGTCATTTCATCTGAATCAGGAGAGAAATATGCAAAGATCAAGCAATGTTCACAAGCCAAAACATTTTGATGTGAGAGGACATTGCTCTTTTTCACTGGGGGAGGGTTTTTATGTTTTGTGGTGTGGTGGTGTGGATTATTATGATGTTTTTATCAGCTGTTTGGAATCCATTGAAGCAAATGATGGAATGATACAGAAGAAACAAACTCCTCCACATCTCGGATGGCCTGAGGGTTTGTGCATTATGTGTGTAATTTTCAGTCTCATGAAGAGCTTCATTCGATTCATTGTGCTTTATTTTTCTTGGATGTATTTTTTTTTTTTTTATCTGAAATAATAATGTAGAGAAGACTCACATATCGTGGTTGTGGGTGATGGCAGTCGCACAAGAAACTCTGCGGCTCTCTTCTGACCTCTTTGGTGTCCCTGAAAACCAAAACGGGCACAGAGAGTCCCAAAGCGAGCACCCAGAGTCCTGCCAGCAGCTGCGTGAGCGTCCTGCGGTCCGTCAGCAGGCCGACATGCTTCGGCCACACTATCGCCACCAGCCTGTGGAGACTCATCAGCATGATCAGAAATATGGAAGCGTACATGTTGGCGCAGCACAGGTAGAACAGAACTTTGCACAGCACTAAGCCGAAGATCCAACTGCGCTGAAACAAATAAACCATGAAGAAGGGCGTCAGCAGCATGAGGAAGCCATCGGCGAAGGCGAGGTTCAGGATCAGGAGGATGGTGATGGAACGACGCCGCGCTCGGGCCAAGATGCTCCAGATGATGAAGACGTTCCCAGGGACGCCGAGGAGGAACACGAGGCCAAGGATCACCGTCCCAGCGACCGCTCCGCTGCTGTTGCTCAAGATCGTCTCGTTTCCATTAGTCATGCCAGAGTTTGATGGATCCCGTGTTGACATGTTCAGAGTTGGACTGGGAAGGACAAAAGGGCTGGAGTATGGAGTAACTTGGAGGACAGAAGAGGAGGACAGGGCCTCATTGTGGTTCAAGGCCATCTTGGCAATCTAAGGGTAAAAAAAGAGAATGTTTTGTCAGTTGCAGTGACTGTCTAGCTTGTTTTAAACACTGTTTGCATTTGGTTGTGGCATCAGCATTACACTACATTACTGGTCAAAAGGTGTTTTTTTTATTATTATTACTAATGGTTTTCGATGTAAATATATTATAAAATGTAATTTATTCCTGTGATCAATTCTGAACTTTCAGAAACACACACAAAAACACAAGAACAAAATATTTCATATTTCTATTAAAACCATGATGAACCATTTTTTTTAGGATTCTTTTATACATAGAAAATTAAAAAACAACAACAACAACAACAACATTCATTTGAAATAGAATTCTATTGCAACATAAATGTCTTTGCTTTCACTTTTGATCAATTTAATGTGTCCTTGCTGAATAAAAGTCGTACTGAAATGTAATAAACAAGACTATATATGTGTTATATATGGACTTCATAACTGTGAATATGCAATATTAAAAGTGTATAACTGAAGCTCCAAAAATACAGTTTAATGAAGGCGACATCATTCCCTGCATTGACCAACCAAATGCAATCTTTTTTCGATTGTATATCATTTTTGTTTCCAGTTAATTCTGCTGATATACATCCAAAAAGAAGTTAATGGAATACATTAATTTCAATAGTACATAGAGTTCTTTTCCCTCATTACACAGTGATTTGACAGAGCATCATTTTACTGATCAACTGATATTTGTAAATGAACTTGTTTAATTTGATAATGGCATCCGATTTATAAATCAGTAGATAAATGCAGAGAAAAGCAATGCCATTTTCAGCAGTACTGGATCCAGAAGTATTCTTCCATTCATTTCTACCACAGGGATCAAATTGGATGAGATGAATTGCAAAACTTCAAATTTGATCTTTGATTTGAACCAAAACAAAATATGAACAGGAAAGGACTGTACTTAATGTGCATGACATAAATAAATACAATGAAAAAAATATATATATATATAATCATATATATACAGTGGTTTGCGGAAGTATTCATACCCCTTTTTCATGATTTGCTGTGTTGCAGCCTTATTTTAAACTGCTTGAAATTACCTTTTTTCCAATTCAAGCTACACTCCATACACTATAATCACAAAGCACAAAACAGGTTTATAGCAACTTTGCTAATTTATTAGAAATAAAAAACTGAAATTATTCCATTGCATAAGCATTCCTTTTCTAGGACACTTGAAATTTAGCTCAGGAACATTCATATAGCTTGTAGATGTTACTAAACTTCAACTTCAGTTAACCTGAATAGGTATGATTTGAAAAGGCACACTTATCTTAACAAAAGGTCTAACAGCTGAAAATAAATATCAGAGAAAAACCCAAGCCCTGAGGTCAAAAGAACTGCATGTAGAGCTCAGAAACAGGATTGCGTCAATCCACACATCTGAGGAAGATTTCAGAGGAAATTCTGCTTCATTGAATGTGCACAAACCCAATGGAGCTACAATCAACTTAGGCTTACGATGCTTTTGGGAAAAGCAGCCAAGGACTCTTCATAGAGCTGGCCTCCTGTCCAAACTGAACAATTCATGGAGAAGGGTTTTGGTTAGACTGGTGACCAAGAACCTTATGGTCACTCTAGTTGAGCTCCGTGTTCATATGTGGAGATAGGAGAGACCTACAGATGGACAAACATCACTGCAACACTCCACCGATCTGAGCTTTATGTCAGTGTGGCCAAACTCAATCCCCTCCACAGTGAAGACACATGAAAATACTTGGAATTTGCAAAAAAGCACATAAAGGACCCTCAGACTGTGAGAAACAAGATTCTCTGGTCTGATGAACCTCAATTCCAAGCATTGTATTTGAAGGAAACCAGGCACTGCTCATCACCTGCAGAGTAGCATCCCAAAAGTGAAGTGTGCTGGAAGCAGCCTCATGCTGTGGGGCTGTTTTTCAGCGTCAGGGACCGGGGGACTCATCAGAGTAGAAGAAGAGCTCAATGCACCAAAATATTGAGATAGCCTTAATGAAAACCCAGTCCAGAGCATTCAGAAGCTCAGATTGGGCAAAAGGTTCACCTTCCAACAGGACAGTGATCCTAAACACACAGCAAGAGTGGCTTATAGACAACTCTGTGAATGTCCTTGAGTGGCCCAGACACAGCCTGGGATTGAACCCAGTCAAATATTTCTGGAGAAACCTAAAATGTGCATCTGCCCCCATCCAACCTGACAGAGCTTAAGAGGTGAGGAGAAGAATGCAGATGTGCAAAGCTTGTCGCATCATATAAGATTTGGTTGTAAAGGTACTTCAGCTATACCACATTAAGGGTATGAATACTTATGCAATGTACCCATTTCAGTATATATATATGTGTGTGTGTGTGTGTGTGTGTGTGTGTGTGTGTGTGTGTGTGTGTGTATGTATATATTCACAGATTTGTGACAATTGTTTTTGCTTTGTCATTATGGTATATGGAGTGTCGATTGATGTGGGGAGAAAAATTATTTAAAGCAGTTTAACATAAGGCAGCAACGTAAAACGTAAAAAAATAAAGCGGTATGAATATTTTCGCAAGGCACTGCATATATAATCACAAATTTAAAAGTAGTTTGAAAGTATAATGAGACTGATTTGACTATTACTCTTTACAATGAAATTAAGCTGAATGACAGTTTCAGTGGAAGCATAATAACAAAGAACCTCTGAGTTCATGTTTGGTCTGTCTTGAGAAGTTTATACATTTAGAAATCTCTAATCTTTATGGAGAGAATAAATGGTATGTTCATGCTGCAAATGAAGTCGCATACAGTATGACCCGTTGTTGAAGTTGCTCCAGGCTCTTCTAATAACCCGCCCTAAAATAACATTTAATAGGCTATTGATAAACCCCAGTGGCAGCTGAATGTCTGTGGATGTATATCAAGAGCAAACACATTTGTTTGCATTTCGGATATATTTTCGATATAAGATGCTCATAAAGAGGGTGGAAGCCACCGTAAATGACGTTTGTGGTCTTCAGACAGAAGCACAGGTCAGAGAGTCGTAGCCTCAGCACGTCGTCAAAAAGGCCAGCTGAAAAATCATTGCCACAGAGCCACTTACTGTACATTAGTGAAGGCATTAGCACACGGCAGGCGCTGACAGGCTCCCTGATGCATTACAAACACAACGTTTTGCTCAAGTGATTACAGGAGTCTGCATAACATGATCGTTATCTTCTTATAACAGACCTCCACAATTCAATATGACTGCAAATAATCCATTCAAGAGGCACCAACGCAGTACAACGAGTGAAAGAACACAGATGACCACAACACTGCATCCATTAGAGGCCCTCAGGGAGAGAAAAGAAAAGAACACGGAGAGTGAAAGTCTAGAAAACGCAGAATGAATCTGAAGCATTAACAATGAATATGTGAAGGGTATGTGCCAGTGTTTGTATGAAGACTGACTTCTGCCCACAAACCTTGCATGTTTATCACTGCAGAAAGTTCACACGGGAAATGATTTGTGATGATTTATGCTGATTGGGGAGGTAACAGTCGACATCTAACAAGGATGTAACACAATAAAAATGACTAGTCAGCTTTCAAACAGACAATTTTATCCATTTGATTTTAGTTGGTGTTGTGGTGTTATAGTTTCTCCTAATGTCTGGTATTGTTTTTGTGAATTGTTCAAAGGCAAGCATATTTTTGGTGAGATATAGTTTCAGAGTGCTTACTGAACATTAAATCAATCATGCACTAAAATCAAGTTCTCAAAAAGACTTTTGATTAAATTGCATAGCATTTTTAAATCCTAATTTTAATTACAAGATATATTCTATTTCAATACGAATTATATTAATAATTATATTAATATTTTAATAATAATATTATTATTACAAATAAATAAACTACTACACAATGCAAATTTATAATATTTTATAATTTCTGCATGACATTATTAGTAATAGTTCAGCCTTCAAGGTTGTGAAATAACACAAAAAGGAGTTATGGGAATGATTTGGTGACCGAAATGTGACACCATTGTAAACTCAGTAGAAGAAAGAAAGAAAGAAATGTAAAGAACTAAAAAAAGAAAAAAAAAACTTATGCAACATCATTAGTAATAGTAAAGCCCTCAAAGTTATGAAATAAAAAGGAGTTATGGAAATGATATGCTGAGACGTGTCCCAAATACATCGTAAGCCTAAGTTGATCGTAGAACCATTGTCAACAATTAAGCTAGGATTAATTTAGGTTTACACTGCTTTTTGGGAAACGCAGTTCTGTGCAATAAGCACATCATGACACTTTTCCAATATGCACTTCAAATCTTCCATCAAATAACATTCATAAACAGTTATTTGACTTTGATTGATTTGATACATATGGGCTCTATTTCAAAATTTCTATTTTGTCAAAACTGAACTGAAGTCTGCAGGTCAGAAGGTTTTAAAGATCCAGAGAAACAGATTCAGGTGTGTTTAAAGATGCGAAACCATCGACAGATGACTTTCACAAGGCTAAGCGTTTATCTGTTCACCAGACCACATCAGACATTTCCATCAATCACTGTATTCCTGCTTCAGTACCCACTTCAAACGTGAAACTGGAGCACTAAACCATGGACTGATAGCTGTATTTCTGAAGAGCCTTGTTTCGGGGCCTGCTGCCATGAGTCTTAGAAATGATGCTTGTGTAAGCAGACTTTATTTCCTCCTGACCTTTACATTAACTGTTTGTCACATGGCTGCTTGGATTTAATTATCAGTCACCGATGAGCTGTCTAGTCTAGCCATTAATGTTGCAACTCTTTTTGTGGTCAGATACAACAGTAAGTAAGTAGGTAACAGTAGGAGGTCGGGGATAAGAGTATAATGATTTCAATCAACAAAGCGACAGTTCAGCCTGAAATGAAAGGTGTCATCAGTTACTCAAATCAGTAAGACTTTCTAATGTGAAACACAAAAGGTGAATTGTTTTTCATGTTGCTGTGGCCTTCAAATCTCATAAAGCATTGTATCTTCTGTAGGTCTTCATTATTTGACTCACCTGCTTCAGATTCAGCTAGTTAAGTGAGAGCTCCATAATTTGAACTACGCCTGTCTGACCAGAATTAAAACACTTGTTTATAGTAGTTTTTGATTTTTCTGTAACTTCAAAGCAGCCTTTGTTGTCTGAGAAACCACAGTTTGAATCAAGATAATGGATTTCCATTGTGTTCCACAGAGGGTCTGGAACAACATGAGGGTGAGTAAGACACATTTTTTTTTTTTTTTTTTCTGAGTGCACTAGGTATCAACTCATAATGCTGTCAGTATCAGAATCAGAAATCAGAAATGAGCTACAGGGATGAATAATTATCATACAAGATATAAGCTGTAAGTCTCTGTGTATAAATATAAAGTTTTTATGAAATTATAACCAGTTTTTGAAGTAGAGAATTTAACTTTTCACAATTCATATTGGGTTATCATTTGTTTGGCATGTTAAACTAGATTAAAAAGTTTGTAGACAAACTTTAATTTGGCTTGAAGAAACCTAGTTAGAAAGTTTGAAAAGAAGCCTGCAATCTGAAAGTTTTCAGTTTGAAGTAGTTTAAGTTTGAAAGATTAGCATGTTTCTAGTATGTTGTTAGCACAATTAGCATGTTACTAGCATGTTTCTACATGATTAGCATGTTACTAGCATGTTGTTAACATAATTAGCAAGTTATTAACATGTTGCTAGCATTGTGTTAACATTTTGTTAGCATGATTAACAAGTAACTAGCATGATTTTAGCATGATTAACAAGTTACTAACATGTTGTTAGCATGATTAGCCTGTTACTATCTTTTTGATAACATGTTTATAGCATGATTAGCGAGTTACTAGCATGTTGTTAACATGATCGGCAAGTTAATAGCATGGTGCTAGCATGATTGTAGCATGATTATTATGTTACTAGCATGATTCTAATATGATGAGCTTGTTATTAACATGATGCTAACATATTTCTAGTATGTTTATCAAGTTACTAACATGTTGTTAGCATGATTACCAAGTTACTAGCATTTTTGTTAACATGTTTCTAACATTATTAGCAAGTTACTAGCTTGTTGTTAGCATGATTAACAAAGTTACTAGCATGTTATTAACATTATGCTAGCATGTTTCTAGTATGTTTATCAAGTTGCTAGCATGTTGTTAATATGATTAGCGAGTTACTAGCATTATGTTAGCATGTTTCTATCCTTATTAACAAATTACTAACATGTTAGCATGATTATCAAGTTACTAGCATTTTGTTTGCATGTTTCTAACATTATTAACAAAGTTACTAGCATGTTGTTAGCATGATTAACAAAGTTACTTAAATGTTGCTAGTATGATTTTAGCTTGATTAGCATGTTTCTAGCATGTTTATCAAGTTTTCTAGCATGTTTGTAACATAATAAGCAAGATACTTGCACGTTTAAAGCATGATTAGCATGTTACTAGCATGTTGTTAGCATGTTTCTAGCCTGATTAGCAAGTTACTGGCATGTTGTTAGCATGTTTCTATGCTATTCCAGCTAAAACCAGTTGATTCAGGAAAGAAAAACTGCTAAAAACCAGATAAGACCAGCCTTGTCTGCTAAAAAAGTTGCCAAAACCACTTTAAAACCAGCTTGGGAGACCAGTCAAAGCAGTTAATCAGCTTTAGCTGGTTTCAGATGTATTTTCAGTAGGGAAAATGACAGTAGACAGCTAAAATACATTATAAGTCTTATTGTATAAAAGTTGTCACCCCCTCAATGAAAGCCTATGGGATTTTAGGTGGTTTTGATAGTCCGGTTTACGAAAACCGTAAGCCGGATCAGTTAGAGAAGATAGGGCAACCCGAGTCAGACCAGTCTGAAGTTCTGACCCAAGTTCGGTGCTTGTAGCTTTAAAAGTCTAGGAGGAGATACACTTTAAAATTTGGTCTCAGAAGAAGAAGTTTAAATCGGATTTCAGTAAGGTGGCTTTTTCAAACCAACTTAATGACAAAAAAAACTGCATAATCAAAAGCAGATTATCTTAAATCACCAATTGTTACTCAAAACTTACACCTAAATGTGAAAAATAAAAACACTACAATATAATGTCCGAGCAGACGAGGAGGGATGTAACACAACAAATAAAGAAAATGGGAATATTTCAGTGCAAAAGCCAATTGTGACACACATAGTGTCTACAAGCGTACATTTTGCCAACAAAAAAATAAAAGTAGAAAGTAAATGTGAAAATAAATTATATAAAATGTAAACAATTATTTTTAGTATTAGGTTGGTTGTATTTCCAAACATATTTAATTTCTGCAAAAGTCAGAAAAATTTTTCACCGTTTGTTACAACACTATTCTGTGACCATGTACAGCAAGTCATTTATTTACATTCAGTTCTATGGGAAAACGGCACAGAAGTTGGAATTTCTGTAACAAGTTTTTCCACATAAAACCTGCTTCCTGATAGCGAGACCAGACATGAACGCTGCTCTGTAAATGCGCTCCAGAAGTCTTTCACAATTCTTTCCTAATTCCACCAAAACCGAACTCATACAAAACCAGGATCAGACGAAAGAAAGGCAGAATGATAACGAGATTTGCTGAAGTGAAGTTTATTCATTCCCCTTTCAATGTGGCCAGTGTTTGGACTCTACGCTGTGTTTGTCTAGCACACGTCTGGGAGACTCGACACAGTCTGAGACATACACCTCAAACAGACGTGAAAATCCACTCACACCCACTAACAAAGACCAACACGCCCTCGGTGGGAACACAGTAGAGTAATGAGCGCTTGACTACACCTGCGTACAGCGACACACACCTGATTCTGAATCACAGAACATGCTACACAAAGAAACATACGCAGTTGTGGTTTTGTGTAAAATCATCTTCAATTCTGGCTTTTAGAAGGACAAATTCCAGTGTATTATCCTTGTTTCCTCGCGACCACCTCGAAACGTTAATGTTATTCAACAGTTCATAAAGCTGATGATGTGTTGTACAGCACTGGCCTGAAATGCCGGCAGCGAGTCTTAACAAGCTTTACACAGATGACAATATTCTACTGACATGCACAGAGAAAAAAAGAAAGAAAGAAAGAAAGAAAGACAATTTATGTGAAAGATGTGCGCTGACATGCGTGGATGCCCAGACTCACTTGTCCTGGATTGAAGATAGTGATCTTACTAAAAAAATACAGCACTGATAGCTGTCTAAACCCATATGTAGCACAGGCTGTCTAATGTGGGAGTGTGATAAATAAATATAACTAACATGGTGCAGTCATGGTCATATCATAATTATCATATTTATGTACCATGGTATTTGTAGGCAATGTGTCTCATGTCCAACATAGTAGCATGTTTTTCATACATGCATGTTGCCATGTATAAGATTCACATTATTTGCAAGTACTTTTTCTATCACTTTTATTATGTTCAAATAATTACACCCAATTATTACCGTTTATACAAGGGCCGCATTGCTTTTTAATGACATATCATTGAACATGTTTACAGTGTTTTACCGCAGCATGTGAGGAGCGTAAATGTATATACACTGGAATCATAATCAACCCTTAAATTGCAGTTGAGCTGATGGCTGGTTCTGCTGTGGGTCAAGGTTTCTTAAGGTTTCTCTGGCCCTCAAGGTTCACTGTCCTGCAGAGTTTAGCTCCAAACCTGCCTGAAACTTTCTAGTAATCCTGAAGATCTTGATTGGAAGAACATTAGAACATTAAAAATGAATAATAATAATAATAACCTTTTTCAACTTTAAAGAGCATTTTGTGCAATGGAAAGGTTTTATGGGTGTAAAATGTTCTTCATGGAACCACTAATACCACTAAGGAGCCTTTATTTTTAAGAAGTGGACACTGGCTGGTCCACCAGTTTTAGCTGGTTTGTTGTCCAAACAGCAGCTTGGAAAGTTGGGAAAATTTGGGTATCCTATTTCCTTATTTCTTTCCAGATGAAAGTGAGCCAACATGTCATACATCATTTCTTAAACATTCAACAAACAAAAAAAAATACTACATAAAATAATAATGTGTACTTTAGCTAAAAACCATTCACTACTACTACAAATCATTGTTGCTCAGATGGTGCAACATCATGGCCATAGGTTCGATTCTCAGAGAACACACATACGGGCAAAATGTATACCTCGAATGACCTGGGTAAAGCAACTACTAAATGCATAAATGTAAACTTTGTATTATAAATATAAAAATGCAGATATGGTTGGCTATATAGATATTCAGTGAATAAAAACAGATTATTTAGTTAAAGACAATTTGCCAGCTTTCTTATTATCATTTCTTTATAGCTCTCTGGCTGTAAACACACTGATAATAATTAACAGTGATCTTCAAACAGACTCAGATATTATCAGAAAGCAGGAAATGAATCTTACCTACTTGTACTTCCAGTGGCTTACAGCTACAAGTGAAAGCAAAGTTTAGATGTCCCCTTTTCTTTCTTTCTTAGTTCCTCCACATGTAATTCAGTTCCCTGGTGCTCTCACTGCAGTCGTCTGTCCTTCCTCTCTATAGTCCACATATTTCTGTGGCTCTTTCTACATTCTGTGCAGCCTCATGTCTCAGCGTGTCATCTCTCTCTCTCTCTCTCTCTCAGAGGTGGAGTATCTTATCATTTGATCATCTTAATAGATTTCGAAATATACAGCTGTAAATGACACACCTCCAGTAGAGACAGCGCGCGCACACACACACCTCTGTTTGATCAAGCCTCCACTCGTGTTAGTAATTTCTGAATCAGCATCCTGCACTCACACAGATGCTTGTACAAACGTGTGTTAGCACACACAAATACACACGTTGACTTGGGCACTGAAGTACACGATGACCTGCCATTGACTTCCGCAGAATACAATTGTTACTTTTGATGCTGTTTTCACTACTTGTGTCACTTTGTTTGTTTTGTTTGCACGCTACAAAGATTGTTTCTGTTATATCTTTTCGTTTCTTTCATTTTTTCCAACAAAAAACCAGGAGAGCAGATTAACTTGTACTTGAACTTGAAAATGATGTATATTGACGTCTTTCCACTGTTGAAACATACCCTCTGATGTTCTTTCTTGTTTATTTTAATGCTATAACTACTAAAGAGGAAGAGCTGATCGGTTCATGTGCCACTTGAACTGCGGCGCTACAGCGATCTGTCATGACACAAGAGCCACAAAATGGCATTTATTGTTTGAATTTCTTAAAAAAAAAAATGTTTGTTTCATAGCAAAAGTAACCTGATCTGCCTGCCAGTTGTCAGTTTCCTCTTCGCTCTGCGATTTTTCACTGCATGAGAAATTGAGAGAGCTATGGCTTGTCAGACATAGCAACAGTAACTAAGGGGGGCGGGTCTTTGCGAAGGGTCAATTGGCGATGAGATTTACGAAGAAGTCTTTGAATCATTCACTCAACCGAACTTATTCCTTTAAACAATAGGGATTCCCTAGGGCTTTAATGGGGAAATATGTTCGGACAGAAAACTTTGGGAATCACTGGTGTGTTGAGCGGAGACTCAGTGGTTGGGACAATGTATAATACTTTTTTCAACGAATGAATGGCAATACTTTTACTGCTTTTTTCCTGTTTTCATTCATAATCTCAATGCGATTTCAACTGAAACTCAGTTGGTCTTCCTTTTCTGGCAAGTATTTCATGACATTTGTAATGTAATTCCTTCCAGTCAGCTGTAGCGTCATGATCAAGTTCTTGCAGGTTTTGTTTCAATTAGTGCGCCGCTGCTTTATGAGGGTCTCGGCAGGGAAATGACGTGTGCTGTGGTGGTATATGAGTGAGTCTAAGTGCAGTTTTAATTGATCCCACATTTTAAGAAATGTTTTACATTAAACATGATCAATATAAAACATTTTAGACTCAGTGCGGGTTGCGTATTCTCGGGGAAATGGTATTCATTATTCACTTTCTAAGAAATTTGTCCTATACAGTGTATTGCACTTACCGTAATTCTATCATTTCACTCTTGGAAATGCGGTATTGGATAATGCTTCCAGGTAATTATAGAAAATATTTTCATGCATTCAGATTTATGTTTACTCCATTCTGGAATTAACTGAAGGGTTATTCCTAAAGCAACTTAATCTCCTGCACAATGTATTTGTACTGTACAGTACTGGATTTTTGAAGGGAAATCCCTATTTTTCTTGCATGATTTCTACTTTTGTTAATTCTTAAATGATCAGTGACAGAATGACAAATAACTATAGCAGTGTTATAAACTGAAACACACACACACACCTTAACTTATCCAGACACACCTATCAAACGTCCACCTTAAAAACAACCCACATGCAAGGAAAGTTTCACCTCCATCAGCATCTCCATCCATCAACATGCATAATATTACAACCTCTTCAACATGTATTTGTGTGCAGATGCGCTGCAAGGTTGTTGTTTTTTTTTTTGGCCCCCTGAACAGCATATTGACTTGGACCTTTTATTTATTTATTTTATCTCAGTAGATGTTTTTAGAAAAGTCATTGGTCAGTTTTCTCAAGGTATTACAGACTTGTCTGCATGAGCGCCATCTGCTGGACAGATATCATCCAGCATGTCAGATCAGCATGTCCACATGCTTTCAATAAGCTGAGAACCATACCTGCATCCTCTTCCAGATGTTTGTACAATAAAGCTAATTTCATGCCAAACAATACTGGAATGTTTTATCACGGAGTTTAACTGCACGATAATTCATGTTGCAAGAGCGCCACCTGCTGGACAGAGAGTCACCCAACATGACCATATAATGATAGCAGAATAAGTCAAACCTGAACAGTGACGTATGTGTTAATGTATAAAGAGATAAAATATGGCAAAGACTTAATTAAAGTCTTATAGGAAAATAACTAAAATGCAATGAGAGATTCAGCTGTTGTCATGCAGGCCAAGATTAGTCCATATACTCTTGTGAGAAGAATAAAAAGAGACCTACATAAATAGGAGATCTGAGGAATATTTAATTTTTATTGACACAATACATATTATAAAAAAATAATGGCTGCATGTTCATATAATGCAGAGTGAATTAAAAACAAATCCCATGCATTAAAATAGAGATAATAGTCTTCTCTTAATCTTAGATCACCTACAACTGTTTGGGTTAATATTTTTCGCCGCACCTTCCAAGTAATAACAGTTTTCAGTATTATATTTGCAACAAATTAAATTTCAACCAATAAAACCAACACTTTGCAAAAATAATATAATGTGGCAGCTTAGCCTATACGTAATAGTGAGAATTAAAAAAAAATCCACATGCATCATGCAACAATCATGTCATCCTAGAGTTAAATAATCACACAGATCACCAAAAAATCTTTGCCTTTTTCACCACACCTTTGGCATTCTCATAGTTGAGTTTCGCGGCGTTCTTTATTGCGTCACACACCGAATCCGTTTCTTCTGCGGCTTTGCATCCGGTAACTCCTCCTCCGATCGCTCCGGCGAGAGCCGCGACTCCAACAGCGACACCTGCAGCTGCAGCGATACCAGAACCAGTCACTCCGATCCCGGCGGCGGCGATCCCCGCCTTCACCGCCGCTACTCCTGCTGCTATCCCCGTGGCTCCCGCGGCCCCGGCTACGGTTCCGGCATTTATTACTCCGGGAACATCAGCGGCTTTCAGTAAAGTGACGACGGAGGCCACAGCGACACCGATGCCCAGAAACGCACCGGTTAGTGTTCCCGTGGTCACTCCCGCCAGCTTAACCATAAGTTTTTTGTGCACAACCTTTTTCGCTTCTTCTCGCTTCTCTTGTGGCGACAGACTGTCCTCGTTTATGTTCTTCATCTCCTCTTGAATCTCCTCCTCCACGATCTGAAGCAGCTCGTTGGTGTTGCAGCCGTTCTGATTGTCCTTCAGCTTCTGCTCGATGGTCTCCAGCAGGTTCTTCACCTGGACTCTGTTGCTCCTGTATCCCATTTGACGTCTTTTCCAGTATATGCTGTCGATGACGTGACAGTGGCCTCCACATTTATCAACCAGCTCCTGTAGCTTTGGACTCATCTTGACAAACTCATCGATGGTCTGACCTTCTAGCTGTTCTCCGTGAGTGAATAAAACCACTGAATGATTGAAGGTGTCTTCTCCACAATACTCCACGATTTTATCCACGACCTCCAACTCTTTTCCCGTGTATCTCCCGACCTTCAGGACGATGGTGAACATGTCTGGACCCGGAGAGCTTTCGATCACAGACCGAATGATCTCAGATTTGATGGCCTCCTCATTCAGACCGGTGTCGAAGAGTCCAGGCGTGTCAATAACGGTGATCTTTTTGCCGTGGACCTTCCGGTCTCCGCTGACACATTCAGCCGTCACTGATTCAGGCGAAGCTTTGCTCTTGAAGACTTGTTGATTGAGAATCGTATTCCCGGCGCTGCTCTTTCCATCTCCGGTTTTCCCAAGAAGTACAATCCTTTTCTCAGGCTGAGAGTCAGAAGCTATTTAAAAACATATATATATGCTGTTGTTAATAAAGGAATTTACTGTTTCAGTGAGGTCTACAGATCTATATCCATTCCTGAAAATGTAGCAATAATATGGAAGTCCATTTTTGCCACTTGAGAAAAAGCATGCTTTTGATTATGAGATAAAAAAGATTAACTTATGTTATATGTCATAATGTTGACATAAAAATATGCCATAAAAGTATTGACATACTAAGTCATGATTATTTATTTAAGTATGTGATATTAAAATGATGAAAAAGTCATACTAGACATAGTAGGTCAAAATTAAAGATAAAAAGTTGAAATTGAAGTTTAATAATATAAAAAGTCAAAATATGACACAAGTCACTTGTGAAATGTTAAAATTATGATACAATAAGTAATGATGACAGAGGAATTACGAGATAAAAAGTTTAAAATATGACAAAAGGCCATAACTATGTAAAATAATAATAATAATAATAATAATAATAATATTAAAAAGCTTATATGACATTGAGTCATAATTATGAGATAAAAGTACAAATTCAGACATAAAAAACCAAATGATGCCCAAAAAGTAAAGTCAAATTTAAGTCAAAATGACATGACACTCACAACTATTTGGGAATATGCTATTGTTAATAAATGACTGTTTTGATAATAAACTGTGAGGTCTACAGACTGAAGTCTTATGCTAAACTGTAATCTTTGGGTGTAAGGGATCGGATTGAAGCTATTTTATTCTGCAGAACATAAAGAAATGTTATTTCAAAGAACAACGAGGGTCAAACAACATTGATTTTTACTGTATGTAAAAACTATTTGAGATATCTATGTTCAACAGCAGAATTAAAGTCATATATTTTTGAAACAATCACAATTCAATCAAAATTGAGGATTAAAGGGATAGTTCACCCAAAAATGAAAATTCTGTCAGTAATTACTCACCCTCGTGTTGATCCAACCATGTAAGTCTTTCGTTCATCTTCGGATCACAAATTAATATTTTTGTGATTAAATATGAGCGCTGGAATACTCCTCCATTGGCTTTAAGGGGGCCAAAACTTGTCCGTCCAGAAAGTCAGTGAAGAAAATGTTTAAATAGTCCATGCCACTACAGTGGCTCAACCATACGTTTCTCAAGCGACGATAATACTTTTCGTGCGAAAAAACAAACAAACAAAAGAACGACTTTATTCAACTATTCATTTTCTCTCTTGTAGGCCTCTGACGTTCGTTCACGAGAGCTCCATGACGCATGCGCGAGAACTAAACTGACGACGGTCTTCTTCTACTACTACTTGTTACTGGCTGCTCACTCCTTAGGAGTATTACCGCCACCTAGTGTACAAGATTAAGTGCTGGCATAGCCGGAAGCGCTAAACTTTGTTTACAAGCAGGTGAACGCGCGACGCAGGTATGTAAGCTATTGAATTCGACATTGATCGTGCTTTTGGTCTCGCTCTAAGGTAATTGTTTACAATGGTTAGAAAGTGTGCATTTCCTGGATGTCCGAATCGTGAAAAACTAACGAGTAAACGTAAAGGTGCCTTAACATTGCCACAAAATGAACGGCTTACCTTTCACCGTTTCCCATCAAATGTTCGTGAGCGACTGAATCTATGGCTGCTGGCTGTTCAACGGGATGTTAATTTACCGATTAATTTCGTCAAGCACATGAAGTTGTGCAGTGAACATTTCTCTCCAGACGACTTCAAATCAGTTCAACAGAAAAGATTACTGAAATCAACAGCTGTGCCCAACTTGTTTATACAGACCAACAAGGTACGTGGAAGCAGTATGTGGTAATTGTTAAAGTCATGATACACTCATTTAGTTTTGTCTTTATTTGTATATGGCTATATATTAAATAAATAAAAAAAAACATAATACATGATACAGTGAATTAAAGCCGAGTTACAACATTGACTTGAAATGTTTTAGGAATCAAAGGATCCATCACAACTCAGTCAGGACCCCCAGTCAGCAGGTCCACTCCTTACAGGTCTTCTTCCACAAGTAACTTCTCTAACGTTCTCAACTTGCTGTCATGGATCACAATGAAAATGTAAACCGTCAACAGGCCACAACCAGCTCAGGCAAGTAATCAACTTTCCAAAAGTGGGGTGCTGACAATGCAAAATGCACAATTGAATTATACATACACACTGACAGAGAGCAAAATAGACAAGGTAATTTAGTTATGGCAAAAAATAATGCATTACAACTGTATATATTTCACTTTTACAGGTGTTCCGCGATACAACATTGTTTTCCCCAAGCAAAATAAAGATTGGTTGGCAAGGAAAATTTATGAACCAACAACACAAAACTTCAGGGATGATCTTCTACAGAGGGTACAGGAACGGCGCAGTGACCCTACTGTACTATTCAAGGACCCTTCCTCTCAAGTTTCTTTGCCTGATATACCGTGCAATATTGCAACAAAACCAAAACCGGACAAGGAGGCTGCTATTGCAAAACATGTGTCAAGGTTTTCCAAGTAAAAGACTGTCAACAGAATACTGTAAAACATTTTTTGACCTTTTCTTATTTTGTTAGATTTTTTTCTTTTGGTGAAATGCTATCTCATGATGCATATTTACATATATATAATTTTTTTTTTTGGTTAGAAAAATTTGTATATAGTTTTTGAAACTGTTGATAATAACAAATTGTGCATATCTATTGCAGTGATAAAGAAAGCTCTCTGACTAAAATTCTCTTTAACATCTAAACTAAAACTGTTTGGCAAACCTTAAACCTAAATTACAAACAAAAGACAATATATTTTTATTAACATTTTTATTTAACAAGTATATCAACAATACACAAATGTTAAAGGGATAGTTCACCCAAAAATGAAAATTCTGTCAGTAATTACTCACCCTCGTGTTGATCCAACCATGTAAGTCTTTCGTTCATCTTCGGATCACAAATTAATATTTTTGTGATTAAATATGAGCGCTGGAATACTCCTCCATTGGCTTTAAGGGGGCCCAAACTTGTCCGTCCAGAAAGTCAGTGAAGAAAATGTTTAAATAGTCCATGCCGCTACAGTGGCTCAACCGTACGTTTCTCAAGCGACGATAATACTTTTCGTGCGAAAAAAACAAACAAAAGAACGACTTTATTCAACTATTTATTTTCTCTCTTGTAGGCCTCTGACGTTCGTTCACGAGAGCTCCATGACGCATGCGCGAGAACTAAACTGACGACGGTCTTCTTCTACTACTACTTGTTACTGGCTGCTCACTCCTTAGGAGTATTACCGCCACCTAGTGTACAAGATGAAGTGCTGGCATAGCCGGAAGCGCTAAACTTTGTTTACAAGCAGGTGAACGCGCGCGCGGTAGTTAAAACCATTATTTGTAAATATGTCGGCAGATTTTGACGTATATGAAGACTTGAATTTTTTTAACCAACCTTACTTATTCGAACCTGAATACACAGATATTGAATTGCAAGAGATGGAAGAGGCTGCCGCTGCAACACAACCACAGTCTCAAGCTTCCGAAAGACAGAGAGCATTGGAGAGCTGGTGGTGTAAATGTAATCAGTGCCAGGCGATGCCAACTGAACAGGAGAGCATGTGCTGCATCGATTGGGACATTGTCATGCCACAGCTTGAAAGTTTGGATAACGCAGACAATGGGACAAGTGTATTTCGCTGTATAACCGAGGATCCCGGTTTTCCGCCCCTGCTAAGTCGAAGTGTTTTAGAAGTGTTTTTTTAATTTGCCTAAAGTGAACTGGAAGAGACGTCCGAGGCCAGAAGGACCGGCTGGCACTTTATCTATGGAGTAAGTAGGTTTGTTTTGACTGTAGAATAATTACACGTGCAGCCTAGCTTTTTACAATGTGTTTTCTTTATCATATATCCTTATGTGTGTAAACACTTTCTAATATTTTTTTTTCTGTTTACAGTCAGTACAGACTGGTGGCATACCGCGTGGTTCTCGAATGGATATTGAAAGGTAAAAAACTTGGAAGACACAACAGGAAAGTTCTTCCATCTTGTGTAGTGCGAGCTGTACGGGAAAGATATCCCTCATCCTCGGGAGTATATGTTGGTTTCAAGGATGCCGAAGAAGCTTTTATCCTAATGTAAAGAAATTAAAAGCAAGTCAATACACTAATTTATTTTTTTGAATATTTACATTTAACATTTGTGTATTGTTGATATACTTGTTAAATAAAAATGTTAATAAAAATATATTGTCTTTTGTTTGTAATTTAGGTTTAAGGTTTACCAAACAGTTTTAGTTTAGATGTTAAAGAGAATTTTAGTCAGAGAGCTTTCTTTATCACTGCAATAGATATGCACAATTTGTTATTATCAACAGTTTCAAAAACTATATACAAATTTTTCTAACCAAAAAAAAAAATTATATATATGTAAATATGCATCATGAGATAGCATTTCACCAAACGAAAAATCTAACAAAATAAGAAAAAGCCAAAAAAAGTTTTACAGTATTCTGTTGACAGTCTTTTACTTGGAAAACCTTGACACATGTTTTGCAATAGCAGCCTCCTTGTCCGGTTTTTGTTTTGTTGCAATATTGCACGGTATATCAGGCAAAGAAACTTGAGAGGAAGGGTCCTTGAAAAGTACAGTAGGGTCACTGCGCCGTTCCTGTACCCTTTGTAGAAGTTCATCCCTGAAGTTTTGTGTTGTTGGTTCATAAATTTTCCTTGCCAGCCAATCTTTATTTTGCTTGGGGAAAACAATGTTGTATCGCGGAACACCTGTAAAAGTGAAATATATACAGTTGTAATGCATTATTTTTTGCCCTAACTAAATTACCTTGTCTATTTTGCTCTCTGTCAGTGTGTATGTATAATTCAATTGTGCATTTTGCATTGTCAGCACCCCACTTTTGGAAAGTTGATTACTTGCCTGAGCTGGTTGTGGCCTGTTGATGGTTTACATTTTCATTGTGATCCATGACAGCAAGTTGAGAACGTTAGAGAAGTTACTTGTGGAAGAAGACCTGTAAGGAGTGGACCTGCTGACTGGGGGTCCTGACTGAGTTGTGATGGATGCTTTGATTCCTAAAACATTTCAAGTCAATGTTGTAACTCGGCTTTAATTCACTGTATCATGTATTATGTTTTTTTTTTATTTATTTAATATATATCCATATACAAATAAAGACAAAACTAAATGAGTGTATCATGACTTTAACAATTACCACATACTGCTTCCACTTACCTTGTTGGTCTGTATAAACAAGTTGGGCACAGCTGTTGATTTCAGTAATCTTTTCTGTTGAACTGATTTGAAGTCGTCTGGAGAGAAATGTTCACTGCACAACTTCATGTGCTTGACGAAATTAATCGGTAAATTAACATCCCGTTGAACAGCCAGCAGCCATAGATTCAGTCGCTCACGATCATTTGGTGGGAAATGGTGAAAGGTAAGCCGTTCATTTTGTGGCAATGTTAAGGCACCTTTACGTTTACTCGTTAGTTTTTCACGATTCGGACATCCAGGAAATGCACATTTTCTAACCATTGTAAACAATTACTTAGAGCGAGACCAAAAGCACGATCAATGTCGAATTCAATAGCTTACATACCGCGCGCGCGTTCACCTGCTTGTAAACAAAGTTTAGCGCTTCCGGCTATGCCAGCACTTAATCTTGTACACTAGGTGGCGCTAATACTCCTAAGGAGTGAGCAGCCAGTAACAAGTAGTAGTAGAAGAAGACCGTCGTCAGTTTAGTTCTCGCGCATGCGTCATGGAGCTCTCGTGAACGAACGTCAGAGGCCTACAAGAGAGAAAATGAATAGTTGAATAAAGTCGTTCTTTTGTTTTTGTTTTTTTTTTTCGCACGAAAAGTATTATCGTCGCTTGAGAAACGTACGGTTTGAGCCACTGTAGTGGCATGGACTATTTAAACATTTTCTTCACTGACTTTCTGGACGGACAAGTTTGGGCCCCCTTAAAGCCAATGGAGGAGTATTCCAGCGCTCATATTTAATCACAAAAATATTAATTTGTGATCCGAAGATGAACGAAAGACTTACATGGTTGGATCAACATGAGGGTGAGTAATTACTGACAGAATTTTCATTTTTGGGTGAACTATCCCTTTAAGAGTGTTATCATCTGAACTTTTAAAAGTTATAAACTCAAGCAGCATTTCATCTTGAATATGGCATCACTGGAATCGTTCAAAGTCAGAATAATCATCTCATATTTTAGAATCTTAAGGAAAGGAATTTCATTAATGCTGTCATTTCTTACCTCCCATCTTCTCGTCCCGTCGACAACTGAGGATCAGCAATGAATCAAAATTACGTTTTATTAATGATGTTTTTATCTCAAATCTCGTCCAGTTATGGTTCCTGGTTCTCTATCTGATCATTTAATAAAAAGCTACTGTAATATAAAGCCCATTTGATGTGTATCAGCGAACAGCTTGAAGAGTTTCACTGATCGAAACACCCTTAAATGAGTCATAGACACTACAGATGAGCTACAGGAATTACCAGAGCGACCAGTACGCTTTTACGTGCCTCCTACTTCACGTCACAATCTCACCTTCACAGCAAATTCCTTCAGAGTAAGAGTGACGAAACCCAGATAGCAAATGACATGTGGCCCAGTTCTGGCCCACATCTCCCACATTCTTCTGGCCCACATACCACGTGGAATGACGGCGATGACTCAACTTAAGTCTGGCTGACATCTGGGCCAGATCTGGCCCAGTTTTGTCTGACAGAAATCAGCCACAACTGTACCAGATCCATGCCGCATCTCACAAATGGCATGGGCGACACCTGGCCCAGATGTCACCCACGCCATTTCTGAGATGTGGCCCAGATCCGTCCCAGTTGTGGCTGACTTCTAGGTTAGATATGGCCCATATTTACCCTTTCTAGACACAAAAGCATATGTAATTCACCCAGAATAAAGAAAACACTCATGTAGTCTAAACTGCTTTATTAAAATATAAAAATTAGACAAATAAATATACATACATGAATACAAATGCATGTATAGATATAAAACAAATACATTTACATTATTACAAAATAAAAAATACAGATAAATATTTATAAATATACTTAAATACACATTAACATTACATTTACATTTAGCAGACACTTTTATCCAAAGCAACTTACAAATGAGGACAATGGAAGCAATCAAAATCAACAAAAGAGCAATGATATATAAGTGTTTTAACAAGTCTGTTAGCTTAAAACAGTACACATAGCAAGTTTTTATTTTTTATTTTATTACATAATAAATAATAAAACACCGATAGTAAAAAGAAAAGAACAAGCTAGTTTTAGAGGCCCTTTTTTTTTTGCTTTTGTTAATTTGTGTGTGTATATATATAATATATATATATATATATATATATATATATATATATATAATAAATTATATATATATAAAAGATTAATACAAAAAGATTAGAAGCTAGTATATATTTATTATTTTTTTTTTTTTAAGAAAACAAGCAGTTAGTAAATGAAAGACAACATATACACATGACGTATATCACATAACATGCGATTTGGGGCAAATATCTAATTGTGATTTTTTTTGACAGATAGTGCAGTTGCGATTTGATTTGTGATTTTAATTTTGCAAAGTCAAGCTTTAGCTTAATATTGTCAATAGTGTGCAGCACAGTATGGGTTTCGTTACCCTGCTCAAAAACAAAAAAACAATAGAAACCATCACAGAAATTATTATGGTTTCCATTAAAACAATAACAAAATTACTTTTTGTAGTGTGTTTAGGGCATTATTCCAATATGAATTACTGTTGTTCTATTTATTCCCATCTGCCAGATTACATCCCACCAATATAATCCATCAAATACCAACAGACACCATTATAGTTTACATTAAAGCCAATATAATTCCCATTATAACCCTTAATTCCATTAAATTTTCTATTGTGTTTTAGGACGATTTATTCATTTTTTTAAGTATTTAGGATTTTAAGAACAAGTGGAAAATGTGGTGAATGTTTAATTTCTTCTAAGTGAAATTAGCAATGCAGTTAAACTGAATTTACATTTGTGTTAAATACAGAGACAAGCGTGAGTTGACACAGGCTGCAGCCGTGCATCAAGCCTTGATTGCCATATTGCCAGATGCGCTTGTAGAGTCTTGCGGTTTGGAGTATACCGAGTATAAACAAGCATTACGAAACAGGCTTCTGTAAATTGATCCTCTGTGAGACGGCGGCAGAGAGGAGTGAGTATGAGAATCATTCAGATACACAGGCTGATTCAGTCTTCTGAATTGGGAGTAGCAAACATGCATTATAAACTTCTTTCAAATTAGAATCTGTTGGGGAGATAAAATGTGCAAGATAATGTATATGTACTAATAAAAACATCAAACAAAAAACATCAAACAAAAAAGATGTATCTTTTACTCTCCAGTACTGAAAGCAGAACTGATAAGGCAGCCCTTGCTACTGTGACACAGCTCTTTCAAATTAACATTACCTTTTTTGCAGTGGCGGTAGTTTGTATGTCCATCTATAGTTGCCATCATCTAAGGTCTTTTGAGTACTGGTATCATCTGAAGTCCTCACAAGTCCTGCAAGTCCTGTGCTGTGCAGTTTCTAATAACCCTGGGATGGACATTTGCAGAAACAGGAGGGCAAAGGGAGAAAGATTAGCATAGCTGCTGTTCATATCATTTCAGGCAATGTGCACTTTTTACTATTTCATCAATGGAGTACATTGAGTACTATTTTTAATCTAGTAGGTTTAAACTGAAATTTTTTTTCTAGATCCCTTAATAAACATATTCTTTGTTGTCTGTTTTTTGGGGAACAGATACAGTCTCTATAGAATGGACTGCATATGCCAGAGTAACATTTAATACATTTGAATAAAAATGTAACTGGGAGGAACATCATAACTGTAATTTACACAACCATTCAAGAGTTTGGGGTCTGTAAGATATTTTATGCCTTTATAAAAAATCTCTTATGCTCACCACGGCTCCATTTATTGAATCAAATTACAGTAAAATAGTAACACTGTGACTATTACAATTCAAAACAACTCATTTATTCCTTTGATCAAAGCTGTATTTTCAGCATCATTACTCCAGTCTTCAGTGTCACATGATCTTCAGAAATCATTCTAATATGATGATTTACTGCTCAAGAAACATTTCTGATTATGATCAATGTTAAAATACAGACGTGCTGAATTTTTTTTTCTTTGGATTCGTTGTTACATAGACTCCAAACATTTGAATGTTAGTGTTACATGCATCAAATTGTTCAAAATCATCTGTTTCAAATAAATGCAGGTCTTTTGAACTTTGGATTCATCTGTGAATCCTGAAAAATAAAATGCATCATGGTTTCCACAAAAAATGAAGCAGCACAACTGTTTCAAATCTGTGAAGTTTCTTGAGCAGCAAATCAGCATTTCTGAGGGATCCATGTGACACTGAAGACTGGAGGAATGATGCTGAAAATACAGCTGCACATCACAGGAATAAATTACTTTATAATGTATTCACATAGAAAACAGCTATTTTAAATTGTAATAATATTTTACAATATTACTCTTTTTACATATTTTAATCAAATAATTACTACAGAGGTGAGCAGAAGATAATTATTACAAATTGTATCAACTTCAAGCTTTTGAACACTAGTGTACTGTATATTTGAGGTTTGACTTACTGTACTAGTCTTGTGGTCAATAGCATCTTGGAGATGTTGTCTTACAGTAGGTTCACTCCGGCTCTGCTGGATGCAGCAGGACATCAGCACTGAAGAATCTAGGAACAAAACAAGCAATTTGACACAGAGCCAACAATATTTAGTCTGTAGTTCCAGGTTTATTAGATGGAAACAAGCTAGAGCAGGTGAAATGCAAAAAATAAATAAATAAAATAACAGATTCGTTGTGACATATGTTGTGAAAAAATGCATATTAGGTTACTTAACCTTTTCAGCGCTTCCTACATCTCTGTCAGCAGCTCCCTTCAGAAATATTGAAATCTTGGACACTCCCTTCAGTTGTAGTAGGATTTTTTTGTCACTCTTGAAATCGCAGAACAGTTTTATGTTTTACCATAATAGATCAAAACAACTCTAGTTTTCAGCCAATTTTCGCGCTCCTTGATAACGTGACGTCATCGATAAACAGTAAAGTGTAAATGTTAAGGTTAAATAAATTAAGCAATTTCCAATCATCCATTGAAAGATTACCAACAAAACAGTCAAAAGCTATAATCTACAGATAAAGATTTGATTAAAAGCCCAAACTTTCATAAATAAGAGCACAACAGCGTTATCATACCTGACGATACGTCGTCTGAAAACGGTAGAAATGCTAACGGACTTTTTCGAAGACATTAAACCATTTCTATAAAGTAAATAAACAACAGAAGCGAGTCAAATACAAGTAAGAGAAGTGTCAACAACAGTTATGAGTAATATTTGTGTGATTTTATGGACTAAACTCACCTGAAAACAGTGAAATCAGCGAGAAACGGGGTGTTTCCTCGTGACATTTGCAGTGTTGCGCTCCGTTTCCATGGCAACTCCATCCGGTCCGCGCGCACGGCCATGGAAGCACGTCACGAATTAAAAGTCACACGCTTACGTTACATAAATAAACATATGAATAAACATAGTGCATTTGTTTTTTTTTTGTAAGAGGGGGCGCGGCCATTTGTAAATTTAATGTGTCTGGCTTTCGGTGTCATTCCAGCTATATTAACTGTACAAACAGCTTGTTTTGCTGTTTACTGTTGCGAACTTGTTTATCTTACCATGTTATTTTTAATGTATTGTCTTAATTATGAACGTACTGGTTTGTAGTGCAAACAGTTTTACCGTTTACTGCACTTTGTTCTTCTTGTTATTTCCCTATAACCATGACCATAAGTCTCACACATTCACATACAATTTCTTGGTGGATAGAATTAGATCACTACATAAACAATTCAAAATGTCATTCAATTATGATATTCCTAATTTAAAATTCATTTTGTAGTTCTATAGCCCAGTGCAAAATACCAGGCCTGCACATAATAGTGGGACAAAGTGGCAGTTTTATAGTTTAAGATTTTGTATTGTTGCTTTTACGAACACTCATATATATATGTATATGTGTGTGTGTGTGTGTGTATAAGGTGCATCTTGAAGAAATGTGAATATCATGAAAAAAGTTAATTTTTTTCTGTAACTTTTTTTATTAAAAAGTGAAATTTTCATATATTCTATAGATTCATAATTTTTTTTTTTTTGATGATTAGAGCTTAATTTAATGAATGTAATTATTGCATTTAAGGACACTGAAAATTATCAAAAAAGTATAAAAAAGGAGTTAAACAAATATTATTTAATTATTTAGAATGATTTTTAAAGAAACTTTGTCCTGTGGTGTGACAGTACAGGTGTCACAATGGAGGACTTTTTTTTTTTATCACACCAAAGGACGTTTCAGCCTTTTCTGTCAATTAATGACCTTGCTATTCCAAGCTAACCTGTCATTAGTGCTAAGCAAGACACATTTGCAAAATTTTCTATGATTATGTAGCTTAACATGCACTTTTTAATTAAAAAAATATATAATTTAAGGGTGTCATATTAATGCACAACAAAGCATAAAACATTTGTAGTGGTTCCAAAAAAGTTCAAAGGACATGGTGTCACACCAGAGGACATGGTACAAAAATGTAGCAGTTATTATAAAGTGTTACCCAACAAGATAACAGGTCCGTGTAGGACAAATAAATGTGTGTATGTATATATATTACGTGTCCTGAAATATTATGGGCCGTCCAGTACTCAAAATAGTTTTAGAACCACTGACTGGTAAAGTAAGGTGATCTGCCAGGACGTGTCAGGAGAAAATGGCACATCTGGTCACCTGGTATAGGCCATATCTGGCCCACATACAACAAGCCAGAACTCAACCTAAAACCGGTTTGTCACACATGGGCCGGGTCTGGCCCACACGCAACAACCCAGAACTCAACCTAAAACCGGTTTGTCACACACGGGCCGGATCTGGCCCACATACAACATGCCGTAACTGACACTAAAACCGGCTTGATGTGTGTGGGCCAAATCTGGCCCAAATGACCTCCGCCACTGCCAGAACTCAGCCATATGTGCCATATTTGGCCCAGATAAGGCCCGGAAGTGTATGCTATCAGGGAAGTCTTCCTGAGAGATAAACAGATGGTAAACCAATTCAAACTCTATTATTAGCAGAATAGAAAAAGCTTAAGTATAAATAATTCACATTACCTTTACCGTGTTCTAGCATTGAAGTTCAAGGCCTGAAGTCCTTAAAACAATCTCATGTTATCATATTTAGAAAGATAATTCCCACGATCCATCTTGATGTTTCTTACGTCACACATTCATCACTGGTTTCTCTGGAGATCCTGTAAACTAACCAGGCTTCGGGGTGGAGCAAATGTTTCTGCTCTTTATGAATAACACACCCAACTGATGTCTCTGCATTAAGCCTATAAAGCTTTTTTTTTTACAAATGATCACAAGAAAATATGCAATTAAATTTAAAAATACACACAGCTACAAACCTAGTTTTCAAAATAGGGAACCGTCATAACCTTCACAAGTATATTAGTCATCTTTTTCACAACCAAAGCTTCTAATTGAATTTAAACAAGTGAAATCATCAAATTATTCTGAAAACGTAAATGCACAATATCTTGATAAATAATGATGTTTGATGTAAAGACATTATGAATTCAGATAAACAAGTCTGGTTAGTTATAGTTATGTCCTTATATGTAATGAATTGATAAAAGTGACAAAATTGAATTTTTTCAGTGAAGTGTTCAGATCACAGTGAAACTTTATTTGTTCTTGATACATTTGACAATATTATAGAAAATAATATAAAAAAGGAATTGCTCTGGAATTGTTCACTTTCAGTATAACACATGAACACAGACCTGGCTGAAATGCTACTCTGATGAAATGTGACAATGATAACACTTTATGGAAGGCAGAAGGGGTCAAAAGTCTTTAAAAGGAGCACGTGAAATCTGATTGTGTCATTCGCATTAACGCTACAACATGCACAACAGCCGATGAAATTGCTGTATTTGAGACTATATTTGCATATATCACAAGATGATATACAAACATCAGACATTATGTTTTTTTCATGAAGGATGATGTAATTGTACACTGGTATGCACGTATGCGAACATCAGACATTATAACACGACCAGAATGCGTATCTACACATGCAAAAGAAACAAATTCAAAATTAACATCTAAATGTGGACAAACAGTGCACATTCAAATTCCACAGAAAAATTCCATGCGGTCCGTTTAAATACTTTTGGCCCCGTCCACCTTCCATAATGCTTACATGTGACAAACATATATTTCAAGGCACATAGAACAGCACATAAATGTACAGTAGTTCAACACAGCGACGTGGATGCGATACGCCATCATAAGGCAGCAATGGCACAATCAGAAAATGCACTGACCACATTAAAAATACAATTAATGGTACGTTCAAGTCCTCCTGGGGAGTTCATATTTATGAGCTGGGAATTGTAATTATGATGTCAGGTGCATTCAAATCACTGTACCTTATCTATGAAAAGCAACTCTACTTCTACAAAATGATGTATAACGAATGTGCATTAATTGTGTTTTTGCCTTTTTAATTCCCAATTGTAAACTAAATTGTTGCATTTTATATCTTTAATGAACAATACTATTGTATTTTGTTCATGCAACTTGACTAGTTTTAGTGTACAAATAAAAATAAATGAATTTATTTCAACAACTTTTTCATGAAAACAGACACTGCATCTGTTGTGTCCGCCACTTCGGAAACTCGGGGCTTAAAAAAATCCTGCTAAAAAAATATTGTTAACCAAATCTTAGACTAAACTTAGCTAGCTGCCAAGGCAATATTTCTAATGTAATGTTTATATATCAACAAGACTAAAATAACACTGTTTCCCATTCATAATTACTACTTTGTGGATGCGTTCATGTGTGTTAAACTCATAAATACAATCTTTCTGAACGCACCATTATTCACTAAACATTTTCCTCCTCCTCCAGATACTTGGAATAAAAGCTAAAACTCATTGAAGCACAGCCTGCAAAAAAATCTTTATCTTTCAAAGATCTCCTCAGTGTCAGGGAAAAGACAACCGTTTGCTCTCTCACACCGTGACAAACACCAGTCGGGCAGAATACACCAGATCCCCCAGGTAGATCAGGAAGTTGAGAGCGGTGAGAACAGCCACAGCCACCAGTTTATCCCACGGACACAAACCAGAAGAGCTTCGGCAGTAGTCCGGTCGGCTTGACCTCCCCGAATGACGGCTGTCGAACTTGAAGATTGGCCATATGATGGTGGCGGTGAGGTACATGATGACCGCCAGCAGAGCGTAGGCGGAAAGGAAGCGTGCGAACGGGAACGGAAGGAACCCGGTGCATTCGCCGACGCACATGACCACGATGGCCGCCGAAATCACGAAGCAGATGCAGTAGACGGCCATGCACCACTTCAGAGCCGGTTGATCGTCATAAGAGACGGGGTTGCTGATGAACACGAATATGACGCAGGCCACGAAAGTCTCGCAAACCTTAAGCAGGCCTGGAACCGTGGCCATGTACCCGGCGACTTCGCCTGGTTGCGCTCGCGTCAGACTCACTTCGACGAAATACGCCACGGTGGCCAGGCAGGAGAAGACCGTGGAGACGATTCGGAGGTCTCGCGCCTCACTGCCCACCGTTTGGCCCTTCAGGAAGTAGAGCGGGAAGATGATGGACGCCGACAGGCAAAGAAGTGAAGCGTAGCAGGCAAAAGTAATAGGGAAGTTTTTCCAGGACACGGGGGCGCGAGACTGGAGACCCATGAGCTCCACCACCAAAACCAGCAGGGTCCCGGCGAAGCTGAAAGCCCAGCAGAAGATGCTCCAGTCGTACATGCCGTCGTTGACCGCCCCGGCGTGGGCCGCCACGCTAAATGCCACACAAGTGAACACTAGAGCGGCTAAACGCACCCACATGAGACGGGAAGTCTTCAAGACCACTAGAGGCATGATTGGAGAAGCTTTTGGACGTCAAAGGAGTGCGATGTGTGTCCTTCTGGTGATTCTGCAAAGGACAAAAAGAGAGGCAGATGGAGCATCTGTATCAACAAAGCATGCCATTGGCGAGAGATTTTTCACATGCCCCAATCAGTGATCGTATTACAAAGACCACAAGCTCAAGAGAAGCACTTCAGCCCTGGATGTGTGGAAAAGTGCACTTTTAGTGTGGCCTGTTTCCTGCACTGGCTTTACTAAAGTGTGCATTGTATTGCATTCAAGCCTTGGTTCAAGCAGCAGTTTATACATTAATGAAAACTCTTTATCAATATTTACTTAAACTCAAACTGTTTTCCAACTCATCCAACTTTCTTCTGTGGAACACATGAGGAATTAAGTGTTGTTCACACCAAAGATGACAACTTTAACTATAGATTTTTTATAATCATTTTGATTCAACGAGAACAGCACAGTCCACACCACTGCTATAATTTCCAACCGTTCTCTCTTACAGCACCAAAATTTCATTGTACATTAAAAAATACTATAGTAATTTGCAGTAAAATAGTGTTTTTGAACCATACTACAGCAAAGTACTTGAATTAATTTGTTGTAGAAATTCTGTAGTTGCTGTGGTAATATATCAACTATGGTAATATAAACAAATTACTTTACCCCCAATACTGTACTAAGTTTTCTACAACTACTATAGGGTATATTATACTACAATACACTACAGTTTACTGTAGTATAAAACTAAAGTATTCTACAGTTTTTTTTTTTTACAGTTTATCAGTTCACTATAGTTAATACTACAGTATGATGTAGCATTCAAAAGTGTTGTAAATACTATAATATATGCAGTATAATACACTTTACTATAGTATGGTTTCCCCTTTACCATAACTCTCAAATCTGATTCACAATACAGCAAACAGCAATTTAAATGTATGTCTACAAAGGACAGAAGTTTTGGGTTTGGAATGACGTGACAGATTTTTTCATTTTTGGGTGTACTGTTTCTTTAAGATCTCAGAGTTATTAATTCACACATTATGTCCCAATCTAAGCTACTTTTTGACCAGCATTAAACCCTATGAGGTAACACCACGTATCTAACAAACCCGTACCAGCAGAAGTGACTCAGCTACGGGTCACTTCCTCCACATTTCCACATATTGTTCACACAAGCGGAGCCAGCAAACAAAAATAACATCTCTACTAGAGTTTTTTAAAGACGTAAACTGTATATTACCTCTCTGTTATTTTATTTAATTGCATAGCCTACATACAGGTCTTAACTTTTACCTCTGCATGTCTTTCATCCATCTTTCTAGCAGCTAACGGATGTGGTGGAGGGTGTGGTTGTTGTGTTTTACGGGTCGGATGAGGTTGCGATGAACGCAATAGTGAACCTAGGGTTCGGAGAAACCGAACTCTGAACTGAACGCATTTAACCGAATTCTAGAACTTTTGGCTGCGCGTAAGAAGCGTTTAAAAGATGCCATATATTTAAAAAAGCACGCAATGTATAAATGCAGGTATAAAGTAGGCTACTTCAGTATTTTCACAAAAGCGTATTTATGTAAATGAGGCGCATTCCTCAGGCTGAAGCGTCCTTTCTACAAAAAAAAATCCGCCGATGCAAACACAAACTAACCTAAAAGACAACTAGAAAACCAATGATACAGACATACCTTGTACAGACTCGTTCCACTTTTTCCCCAGTTTTGATCACAAATGAGATTCGAGCCCCTCTCCTGTGACGCTGCCCAGATGTTCTCTTCCTTAACGGGACTCGCTTCAGTCCTCCACGCCTATTTCCTACCAAATAAGGTACTGCCTTTCTCTTACCATTTGACCTCTCCACACGGTCTAAAATTAGATGCTGGAATTTAGCATTCCACTGTCTCGAAAAGTAAATAAATAAAATTAAAATAAAAACAGAAAAAATAAATAAAAGAGAAATGTAAATCTTACCGCCTTAACGTTTTTATTTTTTTATTTTTTTTGTATACATTTTGTAAATGAATCATGCTAACTGTAGCATTTTCAGTTCTCTGTATGTGATGAACAGGATCGAAACCCACTGTGGCTGACCGCTGCGTATAACGTGAATCTGAATGAAACATATTAAGGGTATGGAACAAAAAAATACAATAGGCTAATAATGATGAAAAAAGTTAAATTGGACAATGGTATTAAGAGTAGCCTAATCATGGTAAAACGGGGTGAATTCTTTTCGTTGTAGTAAGTCTGTGATTTTACAGTTTTAAACGTGATTCCGCCTCTTAATCTGACAAATCATGTGGTAAACATTGAGATGTGTGAGTACACCGCTCCCTGGTGGTCTAGTGGTTAGGATTCGGCGCTCTCACCGCCGCGGCCCGGGTTCGATTCCCGGTCAGGGAACACATGTTTTTAATCGTAAATACTACAAGTATTAATTTCTTTATGTCTTCTGAATCACGAGTTACTGGAATGGTTACATTAGATTGAAGTATAATAATTATTTTGTTGTTTTAATTGTGAGAATTACAAGCACAGAACCCAAATGGGCTACGTCACTTTTTAAATTAATAAATGCAAACAGGCAAGTTTTTTCTTTCTTTTTTTTTTTTTTTGGAACAAACTTATGTACAAAATTAGTACAACTATATACATCTCAGAAGAGGTGCTACCAAAAAAGCACATAAATAAACATTTATATTAAATTAATATATAGCCTATATATTTGTCATTTTTGTTATTAGTTTTGTTAGTTTTCGTTGTTTGTCCATTATAATGTATAATTACATAATTAGTAATGTATATTTTTTAATTAATTTTATTTTAGTTTTTTTTTTTTTTAACATAAGTGAATTAAATGAAAAGGAAAATTGTTGCCTTGGAAACTAGCTGAAATAAAATGATATGTATGTTCATTCAACATTTATTTTATGGTCTTAGTTAACTATAATAACATTACATAAATAACAGCATTCATGTCTAAAACAGGTATATTTGTGTGTGTGTGTGTGTGTGTGTGTATATATATATATATATATAAAGACCCTTATGACTGGTTTTGTGGTCTAGAGTCACCTGTAAAGGTCACAAAAATGTAAAAATAAATAATACTAAAAATAATAATTTTATAATTTATATATATATATATATATATATATATATATAATATATATATAATATTATATATATATAATATATATATACATCAATATATATATATATATGATATATTTCAAGAAACTTTTTAATCTATTAATAACCCAGAAATCAAAGCAGATCCTTAATTTGTTTCATTTAGTTTGTAACCACCCCCAGTGTCAAAAGATGGTTTGGATTTCATAGCCTACATACAGGTCCTAACTGTTTTAACTTTTTACCTCTGCATGTGTTTCCTTCATCTTTCTAGCAGCTAAACGGATGTGGTGGAGGGTGTGGTTGTTGTGTTTTTTTACTGGTCGGATGAGGTTGAGATGAACTCAATAGTGAACCGAGGGGTTCGGAGAAACCAAATTTTCCGAAACTCTGAACTGAACACATTTAAAAAAAAAAAGAACCGAATTCTAGAACTTTTGGATGCGGCGTAAGAAGCGGTTAAAATATGCCATATATTTAAAAAAGCACGCAATGTAATAAATGCAGGTATAAAGTATGCTACTCAGTATTCTTCCCCACAAAGCGTATTTATGTAAATGAGCGCATTTCCTCAGGCTGAAGCGTCCTTTCTACCAACACCCAAAAATCCGCCGATGCAAACACAAACTAAACCTAAAGACCAACTAGAAAGCCAATGATACAGACCATACCTTTGTACAGAGACTCGTTCCACTTTTTCCCCCAGGTTTTGATCCACAAATGAGATTCGAGCCCCTCTCCCTGTGACGCTGCCCCAGATGTTTCTCGGTCCTTAACGGACTCGCTTCAGTCCCTCCACGCCTATTTCCTACCAAAGAAGGTACTCTCCTTTCTCTTAACCATTTGAACCTCTCCCCACGGTCTCAAATTAGATGCTGGAATTTAGCATTCCACTGTCTCGAAAAGGTAAATAAATAAATTAAACTATAAACAGAAAAATAATAAGAGAAAATGTAAATCTTACCCGCCTTAACGTTATTTATTTTTTTATTTGTTTTTGTATACAATTTGTAAATGAATCAACATGCTAACTGTAGCATTTTCAGCTTTCTCTGTCATGGTGATGAACAGGATCGAAACCGCACTGTGGCTGACCGCGGGTAGAACGTGAATCTGAATGAAACATATTAAGGGTATGGAACAAAAAAATACAATAGGCTAATAATGATGAAAAAGTTCCAATTTGGACAATGGTATTAAGAGTAGGCCTAATAACATGTGTAAACACGGGGTGAATTCTTTTCGTTGTATTAAGTCCTGTGATTTTACAGTTTTAAAACGTGATTCCGCCTCTTATCCTGACAAATCATGTGGTAAACATTGAGATGTGTGAGAACACCGCTCCCTGGTGGTTCCTAGTGGTTAGGATTCGCGCGCTCTCACGCCGCGGCCGCCGGGTTCGATGCCCGGGTCAGGGAACACATGTTTTTTAATCGTAAATACTACAAGTATTAATTTCCTTTATGTCTTCTCTGAATCACGAGTTACTGGACATGGTTACATTAGATTGAAGTATAATAATTATTTTGTTGTTTTAAAAAATTTGTGAGAATTACAAGCACAGAACCCAAATGGGCTAACGTCACTTGTTAAATTAATAATGCAAACAGGCCAGTTTTTCTTTTTCCTTTCTTCTTTTTTTTTTTTTTGGAACAAACTTATGTACACAATTAGTACAACTATATACATCTCAGAAGAGGTGCTACCAAAAAAGCAACATAAATAAACATTTATATTAAATTAATATATCCCCTTACTACCATTTGCTGTCATTTTGTTATTAGGTTTGTTAGTTTGTCGTTGTTTTGTCCATTATAATGTATAATTACATAATTAGTAATGTATATTTTTTAATTAATTTTATTGTTAGTTGGTTTTTTTTTTTAACATAAGTGGAATGTAAAAAAGGAAAAGGGAAAATTGTTGCCTTGGAAACTAGCTGAAATAAAATGATAATGTTATGTTTCATTCAACATTTATTTTATGTCCTAGTTAACTATAATAACATTACTATATAACAGCATTCATGTCTAAAAACAGGTATATTTGTGGTGTGTGTGTGTGGTGTGTGTGTATATAGATATATATATACTAGAAAGACGCCTTTGACTGGTTTTGTGGTCCTAGAGTCACCTGTAGCGGTCACAGAAATGTAAAAATAAATAATAAATAATAAAATAATAATTTTATAATTTTATATATTATAGTATATATATATATATATATAATATATATATATATATATAATCTATATATATATATATAATATATATATATATATATAATTTCAAGAAACCTTTTTCATCTATAATAACCCAGAATCAAAGCAGATCCTTAATTTGTTTCATTTAGTTTGTACAGTGTTCAAAAGATGGTTTGGATTTTGTCTGTTTTCTGTCTGTGATACTTTACCAACAAATGTAGGATCACATAAATAATACTATTGTAATCAATATTAGAAAAATAAAAAATGTTAAAGGATACCTATTATGCCCCTTCTTACAAGATGCAGTATTGGTCTTGGGTGTCCCCAGAATGTGTCTGTGCATTTTCAGCCCAAATACCCAACCGATTCATTATTATAACAGCGGGAAAATGTCATTTTTGAGGTGTGTCTGAAAAAAAGAGCTGTTTTGGAGTGTATCACTTTAAATGCAAATGAGCTGCATATTCCCACCCTGTCTCCAGAAGAGATCGTCGCGTATACGTCTCTCTGCATTGCAGCAATAAACAGCTGGTGGAAGCAACTGAGAGCGAGAGAACTGGTGTTTAACTGTACATATGGCAAGTCAAATCACTGAGAGTGGGACGAAACAGAACAGAACTAATGTAGACAGAGTGTTACAGAACTAACCTCACAAGCGCAGCACTGATCAGTTAAAACATACTTAATGCCAACATTTACATTTATGCATTTAGCAGACATGACATTTACAAAGGATTCTAGAGTGATACACGTATTTAGGTGGATTTTGAGGTGCAGTAACTTGAAAAATGAAAGTACTGCACAGCGTCCTCAGCAGCTCAGATTCTTGGAGAAAATGAAGACTCTTATGTTCAGTCTTACAAACAAACACAGAACACAGGGATTGCTTGCCAGACATTGTTGATGTTACAGCTGCTGGAGTGGAGAACACTATAGCAATGCAGAGCTGTCAATCAACCCCGGTGGCCCCGCCCTATACAACGTGACGTCACACTGCTTGAGACTCAGAATGGCAGGCCTAGTGATAGTGTTTTGGGGTTTTAGGGGATTTATGAGGAGTGGGTGGATTGTTATCATTGTAGGCTGGTTGTGTTCACACACTGCCAACACACGTTTGTGTCCAAACACCATGTAAAAGTGAATTTTGCATAATAGGTGCCTTTAAATGGTCTCTCCAGTAAATGTGATTTTTTTTATCTAACAGACAGAGGACGAGCCTGAGTCTGTGTGCCTTCCCTGCATCCAGACATAAACCCAGGGATGATGTGTTATTCCTCGGACATTGGGATAACAGCACGATTAAAGACCTCCAGGTCACACATCTTTGTGAAGCAATATCACCGTTAAGCATCCATACAGCGAGGGACGCGTCCGCGGATCAAATGAATCTCGCTGGTCACCAAACGCGCGTGTGCGCGTCGCCAAACTCCGGATAATAATTGCACTCCAAAACGAAAGCGATCCGAGCCGGGTTTATCGCACAAGATCGCGTCTGGGATCGCGTTGCGCTCTAGCGAGAGTGTTATGAGGCGGGGGAGGCGCTCTCGCGCGGGGCACGTGTGTATTAATCAGGGACGGATGGGAGGGGATGCGATGCGCCGCGCGTGGCTTGGAGTTCACTGGAAGCGCGGTGATATGTGGGCTGCAGGAGGTGTTTGGAGGAGTGCGTCTACAGTAGTCTCGCTGTCACCACTGTGAACCTCTGCTGATTAATTAGCTTTGCACTTTATTTGTCTCCTGTCACTGTGGGTTGTGTCATATTCTCCAGCTTCAGGATTTGTGTGTGGAGTGCTTGACATCTCCGCAGTCTGTCAGTGTTTTAATCGACCCTGAAGTGGAAAGATGATTCAGTCCTCGGGATCTGTGCTCTGGCGGATGGGTCCTGCACGCGAGTCTTGTTATGACATTACTAAAATACTGAAGTATGTCTGATTTCGCTGGGTTTATGTGGATATCTGGAGCTTGTTTATTAAATGGGACGATGCTGGTAAGGAGGACCTCTGCGTTTTCCCAAAACGAACTTTGACCCCTCCCCTCAAGGAGTGGAGAGAGGAAATATAACTAACCCCACTAGCTTCTTTAATATTTTTAATTGTTTTGCTTTTCATTTATTATACAGTTAACAACAACAAAAAAGGCATCTAACTAATCTAATAGTTGCTCTATTCTTTTTCAATTCTATGTGCTAGTTGGTCAAACTAGTTAACATGGTGGTTAAGTTTATGCAGCTGGCCCCTGGTTGTTTCAGTAAGTTTTGTATAGTACTGTTTTCTTTACTCTTTACGTCTAAAAAGGGTAATGTTTTATGTATTTGAGGTCTGAGATGTGGGAACGGTGAAGAGAGAGAGAGAGAGAGAGAGCAGACATTTTTCATTTTAGGTCAGCGTTGCAGTCTAATCAGAAAATATTGTCTTGAACAGCACTTCATCTTTTATAACATGGGATTTTGACCAAATATATTCAATCTTGATTTTTTTGTAAAATGTTGCAACAAACTGTTATTTTAATTTGATTTAGTTAGTTAGTTAAAAATGACAGTTTTGGACATATAGGCTAAGAACCTTAAAGGGATACTCAGTGTCTCGTCGTGTCCTCTGTCAAACAATACAGGGTTTATTTCCATTCGTCCAGTGTGTCTTAGTTTCCTTGTTGCTATTTTTACGCTCTCTGTGCATCAGTTTCTGTTGCAGCTGAGAGAAGAAGTCGCTCTGCAGAAGATCATCCATCAGAAGTTTCACTTCATGTTTTCGTGTCCACGTGGTCTGTGTGTGTTTCAGTCTTTGTGTGTCTCAAGATCTTTATCTCTCTTTCCCATTCGCTGTGCGTCCACTTCCTGTTTGTGTCATGTGACTCCAGGGCAGCCATTAAGACACAAACACTCTTGTGCAGGTATGATGAATCAGAGTCAAACCCAACACAAGACATCTGTCAGTCATTAACCACAGGTTTCCGGTGCTAATTGTCGGGGTGATGTGTATTAAACGTGTATTTGAGCTGTCAGTCACACAAGCCTCTTCCACCATGTGCTTATTCAGGAGGAGAACTCACTGACACGTCTTTCACTTTCTCAGTCAGTTTTACAGTCCGTCTCAGGTTGAGTATTAGCTCTTTCTTTGCATTTCTCACTCTTTTTCTCCCTTCTGTCTCACTGTAATGCCTTCCTTCTCTCTTTCATGCTTCATTTTAGTCTTTTGCTGCTTGGTGAGTTTTCTGGTTTTATTTTTGTGTTACAATTAATGGCAGACCAGGCTGAAAGCTATAGATAATGCATGTTTGTTTGCTTTTTTTGTTGTTTACTATTTTATTTTTTTCAGTTATAGTAAATATTGTGTAACAATAACTTAAGAAAAATGTTTAAAATCTATTATTTTTGTAGCTGTTTGTCGCTAGATATCAGTATTTGATTTGCTCATTGAAAACACAGCCACTATTTTCTAATGCTAGCACTGTTGTAAAACTCAGGAGTATACCTAAGGTCCTTTTACTTTTTGTTCAGTCTTCAATCTCGTTAAATTCACAAACTTTCAGTTTTATTATGCATCATCCATCAATTATGTCGAATGCATCTTATTCCCTTGCTTTTTTCTAGTTCTCTGTCATTTTCTCTAGCTCCCTGGTCCCCTAGTTGTCCATTTCTTGTTGCATTGATTTTGATATGTCGTTGTTTTTGTCTGTCTTAGGTTGAGGAGACTGGGAGCGCAGGTCTTCTCCTGGCCAGCAGAGGGAGACGCTGTCTGATCTCCCCTCAGACAACACAGGTGATGCTCCTCAAGTGCATATCCAAATGACAACAAATAAAGGAAGTGATTTTGTTGAACATTCCCCTTTTTGTTTCATAGGGACAGGATTAGTCCAAAGATGTGTGGTTGTGCAAAGGGACAATCTGGGGTTTGGCTTCACCGTCTGTGGCGAGAGAATTAAACTAGTGCAGAATGTTCGGCCGGGTAACAAATACACCATTTTTTTTCTGTTTTTGAAAGAATTTAATGCTTTTATTCAGCAAGGATGCATTCAGATTTTTCTTCAAATAAATGCTGTTCTTTTGAACTTTCAATTCATCACAAAATAAAATGTATCACAGTTTCCACAAAAATATGAAGCAACTGTTTTCAACATTGATATTAATCAGAAATGTTTCTTGAGCAGCAAATCATCATATTAGAATGATTTCTGAAGATCATGTGACACTGAAGACTGGAGTAATGATGCTGAAAATACAACTTTGTGTCACAGAGAAAAAAAAAAAAAATCATTTTAAAGTATGTTCACATAGAAATTTATGGAAGCCCGTTTCCACCACTAAATTAAAAATAAAACAAGGTAATTGCAACTTTTTATCTCACAATTCTGACTTTTTTTTCTCAATTGCGAGTTATAATGTCAGAACTGCGAGATAAAAAGTCACAGTTACCTTGATTTATTTTGTATTCAGTGGCAGAAAAGGGCTTCCATAGAAACAGCTATTTTAAATTGTAATAATATTTCACTGTTTTTACTAAAGTTTTGATTAAATAAATGCAGCCTTGCTGAGCAAAAAAAGCACCATGCTTGTGAACGGTAATGTACTTCTGAACAGTAAAGGACTCACTTCTGTGTCCTCACAGGTGGAGCGGCGGTCAAGGCTGGAGTTCAGGAAGGAGACCGAATCATTAAGGTGTTCTCAGTCACAACACGTTTTCCATTGTAAAACAAAAGTGATACTAATTTAATTAACAACTAACCTCATATTTGTTTGCCTCTCAGGTCAGTGGTTCATTGGTGTGGTCCATGTCTCATCAGGAAGTGGTGAAGATGATCAAATGTGTGTTTAGTAGTTGTACGTCTAGTTTTTGTAGTTGTGGAGACTGTCAGTGCTGACGTGTGTCCTCTTCCTCTGAAAGCTGGGACGTATGTGACGTTGACTCTTCAGGGCCCGCCTCCATCTCGCCTCAGCCCATCCCCTCTGACCTTTTGCCCAATCACAGCACAGCACCGGGCGGTGAAGCCCCGCCTCCTCCACCAACTCCACCCACAGGAAGCAGCACCCCGACTCAGAGAATCACGGGACCCAAACCATTTCAGGTGTGCCTGGTCTTTAATCTGTTATTTACAGCTGTAGGGCCCTCAGTTGGCTCTATGGACTGTTATAAAATGTTGTCAGTATAAAAGATTGCGTGTCTCTGTGTGAATGACTGGCGCTACACAAACTCAAGCACGCATGAAGCTCGCAGTGTTTTCAGCGTCTGCCGTCTCAGTATATGAAGACATGAAAACACAATCTTCATCTCTAGAGCTGCTCTGAGAGTCACCTCACCAGCAGTTCTTCATTTCATTTGTTCAGACTGTCTTCAGATACACACTCAAACTTAAAGATCCTCTCCAGCCTGCCAAAATAAAAGTTTGGATTTACTTGAAGAAATTATGACAGAAATATATTACTATTATACAGTATAATGTGCTTCTCAAAGTAAAAATAATAATACTTTCACACAACAGTATCACACAATTTTTTTTATATAAATGTTACCACTCTGTTTTGTAGCACTGTTTACCAAAAATAAATTAAAGGATTGTTCAAATTTCATATGATTTTTATTAATTAAAATGCAGAATCCAGAAAATTGAAAACAGACAACACAGAATTTCAGAAATAAATAACACCTTCCAAAACGCACTGTTTCATGATTATTTCATGATTGTTTAACGATTATTGTTAAAATTTTAATATATGGTTAAATTGTTAAAGTTTAAAAATAATACATTGAAAATAAATTCTTGTTAATTATTAAAATTTAATTTAATTAATCTTTTAATATCGAATCCAAAATATGAAAACAATAAAATCCTTTTTAAAATTGTGAAAAAAAAAAAAAAAAATTAAATAAAACTTTGTGGAGAAAAAAAGTAATATAGGGTACTCTTATTGTTAAAATTTTAATAAATGGTTAAGTTGTTAATGTTTTATAAATTTAATTGATTATTAAATTTGAATAAACCCATTAAAATATAACTTTTGTAATTAAGTTTTATGAATTTAATGAATCTTTTCTTTCATTCTTTATTAAAAATGTAATTTATTAAAATTTAATAAAAAATAAAATAAAACGAGCAACACAGAATTAAAAAATAAATAAATAAAAAAACAGATTTCATAGGGCACAACTACTGTAAAATTTTTTATAAGTGGTTATATTGTTAAAGTTTCATGAGTTCAATTGATTATTAAGATTTAATAAAGCCATTACAATGAAATCCAGAATCAAATTGAATGGAAAAAAAAATACAAAAGATGCCCTGATTAATAAAGTAATTAATGGCTGTCCATCATCCGCAGGACCCCGAGGTGCAGAAACACGGCACAGAAATCCTGAGAAGGATGCTGGAGCAGGAGGAGGCAGAGCTACAGGTATCAGATCAGTGCTCCTCTGACATGAGTCGAGCTGTGTTTAAACCCATCATTAATGACTTGTGCTGCTCTCTCTGTGCAGAACCTTCTGGAGGAACAGTCTCGAAACCCCTCGCCTTCATTAGGGGAGCGAATAGAAAGTGCCAAACGAAGAGCCAGTCAAGTGCGAAGATCCAGCAGGATGTGGTGAGATTTGTGCTTAACATGTTCTTTAAAAACGTACTCGTGCTCAGGCCATCCAAGATGTAGATGAGTAGCATTGCATCACTTGCTCAGCTGTGGATCCTCTGCAGTGAATGGGTGCCGTCAGAATAAGAGTCCAATGGGGTGTAATGGTATATATTCGCACCAAAAATTTTCATTATGGGTCTTTCGGATTGGTACGCATGTGTACCGAACAAATTATTCAATTTTTCAGGAAATTCAGACAATAAATGCCTCTTTGATGCAGCATGACCAGTGTATGGTGTAACTAGTTACTGTAATTTAATTACTTTTCTCTTGAAAAAGTAAAGTAAGGGATTGCTCTTATTTTTTCTGTAATTTACAGTTACTACTTATGTAATTGAGCTCAATACTGTGTTTAGACTGTAGAAAATTTATATACAATACAAGAAAATGCAATAGTGGATTTGACATCAGAATGTAAATTCTAACCTCAAAATGCATGCTTTTTATGTAGCCTCCTCACTTTAAATACTTTGGTGGGTTAATAAGAATATTGGTAACACTTTAGGGTCCAATTCTCACTATTAACTAGTTGGTTATTAGCATAAATATTACTGGGGTATTAGCTGTTTATTATTACTTAAAAAGCACATATTGATCTCTTATTCTGCAAGACCTTATTCTAAATCCTTAATTCTACCCAATTCTTAAACTTAGCAACTACTTTACTAAGTATTAATAAGTATTAATAAGCAGTAATCAGCTAAATTATTATTATTAGCAACTACTTTACTAAGTATTAATAAGTATTAATAAGCAGTAATCAGGAGTATATTGAGTCATAGTCCCCCCCCAGTCCTAACTCATTATTTTGACTTTCAAGTCGCATTTCGCCAAATATCTTTTTAGACTATAGAGCCCTATAGATTATATTTCATTAGAATTTGTTAATTTACGTCTTTGCAAGTTATGTCTTAATCATTTAATGTATATTTAAATAAATCTTTTTCAAACAAGTTATGAGAGCCACTGTGTTAATGATTATATTTCAACAACAAATAGAAATTGTAGAATTTAGAAGAAAGATCAATTTATTTAGTAAAACATTAATTAAAAAAAAAAAAAAAAAAAAAAAAAGTATTTTTTTCCCCTCATGCTGCAAGATGCTTTTAACTTCAAACCGTTATTTCTTGCCAAAATACGTCCATAATAATGCTTCCATGATGGCAATAATTAGTTGGGATCTGGAGCCAAAAATAATAAAAAAAAAAGACCACCAACAAACTACTGTTGGGGTTTAAGGACTGGATTTATAGGTACAAATAGTTCCTTTCTGCTGCCTTTTTGAGCTTTTTTGGTGTAATATTCAGCGTCAGGATTAGCCTAATCAGGGTTTCTTAGTTGATTGGTCGATTAGTTGTTTCCTAAAACACACAGTTTTGCACATTTTCAATCCCTGCTCTGTTTCAGGACGGCACTCGATCAGAAGCTGTCGCTAACTATCTCACGGCTGGAGAAGGTCGGTATTCGTTAATAAAACCGTGTGTCGAAGACCAATCTTAACATGATTCATTAGCATTAATGGCATTGTGTTGTGATTTTCCTGTTTTCGCAGGTCGGTTATCGATGGACTCCAGTGAAGGAGACGCCGAGGTGAGTTTCATTCACTTTACAGCTTTTAGAAGCGACTCCCATCAAAATCATATGTGTGTGAATACATACAATATGTGTTTTAATACATACAATACTGTGTAGTTTAGTGCTGTTTGATTTTAGGACCTTTACTTTTTAGTCTAGGTCTGATTTCCGACTACTGTGTCCAGCATAGTATTAGGACCTTTGATACTTGATACCAATAGTAAGAGTTGGAAGTTTAGCACAGAAATTTTTTACTCGCCGATCTCTGACTGAGCGCTTCAGAGATTCTCTCTCCGTCAAGCGATCTGTGCTATTTTTCAGTTCATCTAAACTCTAGTGTGAAGCGCACGACCCGCTGTCGCTTTGTTTTTTTCTCACACGCAGAGAAATAGAGAGAATTGACGCACTACATGTAAACAATAGTCTTTGTTGTATTTTCCTGTCAAAATAACGGTGTTCCTTTGGAATTCTTCAGCTTTTAAGATCTGCTGGGTTTTCTGAAAGTGGGAGGGATTAACGTGCAAACGGCAATCTCATTGGCTGGTGCTCACCTAATATAGCAGATCAGTTCGAGCGAACACACACAACCTGATTAATATTCATGAATCCAGCAGTTCATTAAACCTTAGTGCGTTTTATATTGTTCTTAGTAGAATTCGTATTAGCCTGTTATTATTAGTATTATTGTTAGTTTTTTCCCCTTTTTTTTTTTTTTTACAGAAACACTGAATGACCAAAAAAAGCACCAGCACCAGTCCTAAGTTCAGTTAAAACGACTAATATGAATTCATATATTTCATAACACTTGACTGACTGATGTTAAGAGTTTACAGTACAGTACACTTCCTTATTTCAGATGCGATTAATCGTTTGACAGCACTAATATGTATATGTTATATGTTAATATAAATATCTCAGTGTGGCGAGTAAACTGAAACATTTACTACCCAATGGCGATTCAATTGCCAAGTTGTCCGTAGGGCATTGTTAAAAAATAAATACGACCTCATGTGAGAAATAAAAAAATAATAAAGTGAAAAATCAGTGCAACTTTTATTTAATCACTTTTAAAAATTGAGGAAAATACATAAAAAAAATGTTGATACGGATGAGCATGTTTATACTTGCTTAACTCTACTTTCAAAACTTTTTCATTGTTTATTTGTGTTTCAGAGGCATTACCGAAACTTGATTTTATTTGTATTATTTTTGTATTTTATTATTAATGGACATCGTGCTACAGAACTAAACCGAGCCTGGAATTTGTATTTTTTTATTTTTATTATAATATTATTCTGAATGAATGTAATTGATTTTATTTATTTATTATAACTTTTATTTTACAATTTATTAAGGCTTCTAAACTTGTGCTTCACGTGAATATTTACCCATTATGTCGTCAAAATCTGAGCAAAATAATCACCGAATAGACTGACAACAGCTTCATACATTGACTGTGTGCCTGTCACATGCTGAGCATCTTTAATAAATGATATTAAGCATGTAAATATGTCAGTAAGAAGGTTAACTGGTTGTTTATAGTGAAATCTAAATACTTGACTTCCTCAAATTAATGAGCAGCCCCGGGTGAAGCAGAAACTGTGTGAAATACGAGAGAAGCCAGGGCTGTTTTTCACTGCGATGGGAATGTTTAGCATCCTATGCGTCAAGCGTTTCTCCTCAGGCTTCTCCTCCTGACAGCCCCAGACATGCCTGTCTCCTCATTCTGTTTGTGTTTGAAGATGATACATCTATGAAAACTACACCAGTCAACGTGGTTATGACCCTCAAGCCTCAGACTTCAGCGTGTTTATGGGTGAAATGGCAGACATGAGCAGATTTAGGAAATTGTAAGCTAAATCTAAGGCTGTTTTGAGACACACATCACTCAGTGCTGACTGTGTGAAATCAGTTTTTATACCAGCTATGTTTCCATCAGCATATTTTTTATACAAATATTGGGACGTTGCATAATAATAATAATAATAATAATAATAATAAAAGCCAAGATGTGCATAAAATCTTAAAATGTGCATTAAAAATTATATTTTTTTATCCTGTCTCACTGGAGTGGTTTTTGGAAACGGTGCATTATTAGCAGATGTTTTTTGCATTATTAATTTTATTTTTTTTATTTATTAAATTCACCACTTTTTAATGCAATATTATTATTTTTTTTCAAACAAGTGAAATTCTCATCTTTGCTTTAACGTGCAGTATTTACATTTTTCCACGAGGTAAATTTATATATATATTATATATATATAATATATATATATATATATATATTGTAAGGTTAGGACAAGACAATAGCTGTCCTAACCTTACAATACTCTAAAGTTGAAGACAATATATTGCAAATAACAAGATTTTACAGATACTCTGTCTTGTCTTTTCCGTTTTGAGTGGAATTTGTGCTTTTGTTGTTAGATAGCATTGTTTTGTTGTTTATATCCTTATAATAAAGCGATAAAAGCGGTTAGCTTGTGTCTATAGTTTAGTAGTTTAGACAAGCTGCTTGCTGAGAGTTTTGATGTTGTTCTGCAGAGCTGTTCACCACGGAGGCGTGTCACCTGCGGACGCTGCGGGTCCTGGATCAGGTGTTTTATCAGAAGATGCAGAGTCCAGAAGAGCTGTCCTGCATCTTCCTGAACCTGCGGGAGGTCTACGAGCTACACGGTCAGGAGTCACGCTTTTCTACCTCTGCTCAATAGTGTGCTCTTTTGTAAGAATGCATAAATGCATTGTATAAGTACTGATGTTGTTTTTCTATCCCAGAGAGCCTATGTGAGGCCATGAAGAAGCGAAGGGAATCGCCGGTCGTTCAGGGCGTCGGAGACATCATGCTGGCCAGAGTGAGTGTCTCGCTCCTCTCGTCTTTCACTTTTTAAACTAGAATAGTATCATAATAAAAATGCTGGAAATGTCCTTACTCAGTTCATCTGAGATCAGGATGAGTTTGTTTCTTCATCAGGTTTGTAGAAATGTAGCATTGCATCACTGTCTCATCAATGGATGCTCTGCAGTGAATGGGTGCCGTCAGAATGAGAGTCCAAACAGCTGATAAAAACATCACAATAATCCACAGCACTCCAGTCCACCAGTTAACATCTGGAGAAGTGAAAAGCTGCATGTTTGCAAGAAACCACTCCATCATTACTCACTTTAACTTCAAACGGTTGATTCCAGCTAAAATACGAGTCCATAATCCATAATAACACTTCCTCCAGTGAAAAAGTCTTCTTGTCTGAATCAGTCTGACCCTCTGCTGCTGGACAACATCATCAAACACACAGAGAGTGAGTCAGCACACACACACACACGTCAGTACAATGAGACGCTGCATTCAGACGTGTGACCCTGGACCACAAAACCAGTCAAAAGGGTCAGTTTCTCAAAATTGAGATTTACATAAATAATATTTCCATTGATGTATGGTTGTTTGATAAGACAATATTTGGCTGAGATACAAATAATATATATATATCTTCATGTAAGGGTCAGTTTCTTGAAATTGAGATTTACATAATTTTTGGCTTAGATGAAAATTGTATATTTTTGTCTTAATGTAACATGATTTTTGGCATAAAAGAGATATGGATCATTTTGTTAAGAATGATTTTGTGCTCCAGGGCGATCTATTAAAACTCTAACCTGTTGCATTTTGTAAATTTTGCTGATTTAAATGGATATCTATTTGAAGTTTTAAATTTTTCATTTTGTGATTTTTGTGATTTTGATTAAATCTCCAAGCTGACGTTATATGATGTGATTATTTTTACATTATTACCAGTACCAAACATTAGGGGTCATTAAGATATGTAATATTTCTAAAGATTTCAATTTCATGTAAATGCTGTTCTTTTGAACTTTCTATTAAATCCTGAAAAATAAAATGTATCAGTTTCCACAAAAATGTGAAGCAGCACAACTGTTTTCATCATTCATAGCAATCAGAAATGTTTGTTGAGCAGTAAATCATCAAATTAGAATGATTTCTGAAGATCATGTGACACTGAAGACTGGAGTAATGATGCTGAAAATTCAGCTGCAGATCACAGAAATAAATTGTATTTGAGCATACATCCACGTAGAGAACAGTTCTGTTAAACTGTAATAATATTTGTGTGCAGCGGCATCTCCTGACCTGCAGCTGCTCCAGAGAGCTCAGGCCCGTTGCCGTGGGATACTGCAGGCTGTTAATGAGGTCGTCAGGGAGACGGAGCACCGGCATCGGCTCGGCCAATACCAGCGCAGGCTGGACCTGACGCCTCTGGAGCGGCTGGCCAATCCCGTCACAGCACAGTTCAAGGTGCGAGCCGTCCCGTGCGCCTCTCAGTATGGACGCTAGCATGGCTCTTCATGCTGTCTGCTTCCCTCTCTCACAAGGGGCCGCTCACCTGGAAAGTCAGCAAAGACAAAGCCATCGGTAAAGATGTGTAATGCAGAATCAAAATTAAACGAACTATTAATGACCATAGTAACCATAGTGTCTGCTAAAATACATCACTTAATATTGGTATTTTTGCTACAGTAAAATGTGCTAATGCACTAAAAATGTACAGTTTATATATTAAAGTATATTATTCAGGGCTTACGAAAGTAATAGGTTTCTTTATTGATTTGCTTACTCTCTATTATTTACATAAAAGTAAAAATAATATTTGTCAGGGTTAGTTATTTTTTGTTTCTTCTGTCCTTTGCATAACACATGCCTGATTATTATATTCTTATATAAAATATATTATATTATATTAAAATATCTTAACATCTTAAAACTTTTTTCAGCTGTTAGATGCACACCAGCACCAATGATTCTTCAGTATCACTGGGATACTAATACATTTTAAATTTGGATTTTGATTTATATAAAATAATAATGATAGATAGATAGATTCACATACAGATAGATATATAGATTTTTTCATTTTTATTAATAAAATCTGTTTTAGATTGAGTTATTTTAATACATGACGTTAAACTAAATTAATGCAAATGATAAAGGTTGCCTTGAAAGGACTGAAATCAAATATGTTTAAGTTGTTTGGTATTATATTTTATTTCAGTAAATGTTTATGTATTTATGGTTTAGGGTGGTGTTTTCCTCTGGTTTGAGTTGACTGTCATCAGCAGGTGGATGAGCTGTGAGTCTGTGTGAATGTGTCAGAGGTGCTGATGCTTCTTCAGAGGGGTGCAGACGAGAGGCTCGTCCTGTGCTGTCCGTCACGCTCGCTGGGCGCAGCTCCAGACCTCAAGACCCCTTCTGCCCAATCCTGTGCCTCGACTCCGCCCTCGTCCGCCCCGTCGCCACCGGTGAGGCTCGCCATGCATCTCTACACACCTGTCCTTTATTTGCCAGGAATTATCCCACTGAGATATAAATCTCTTCTAACAGGGAGTCCTGGCCAGAATGGCAGCACACATGAACAGATTACACACACACACAAGAAAAATAATAAAGTACAAAATATTATCCAACATCATTTAAGTGAGTGAGTGAGTGAGTGAGAAGACTTTATTAATCCCGAAAGGGAAACTGGTTTGCCACCAACTTAAAAACATACAGCCAACAAGCACACCACACAGCTAACACACATAAATAAATAATTCAACATTTAAAAACTATAAAAAACATGATTAAGAGACCAATAAGACATGATTATAACAAGATACAGTTACACAATTCAGAAATGCAAGGCAAAGAACAGACAGTTCAACAATTTGACAATCAACAGTGTTCATTAAAATATCTAACCGCTGCAGGAACAAAAGTCCTTCTCAATAACTGACATTATTGAAGGGAAATGCATCACTGATTCATAAAGAGCGTGAGATCTTCCTGTGTCTGTTAGATGTGTCGGAGTCGTCCGTGTCTCTGGAGCGGGACTCTAGTGAAGATGACTGCGCTCTCCGGCCGGACACCACACCGAGTGACGGATCAGACGCGCCCCGGCGCCAGAATCAAGCCGCTGTCGCAGAAGCTGCTCTTCAGGACGGTGAGCCTCTGCTTGTGTTCGCTTGCCAAAGCATTCACACACCAAACAACCAGTTACTGTTAACTCAGATGAAACGAAATAATAAAAGGCCTTTTTGCATCCTGAAAAAAATCATAAACTAAAACATTTAAAAATTAAGTTGAAAAAAAACGTAAAGAACTTAAACTTATTTTAAGCGAGTTACCCTGGCAACATTTCTCATTTTCTTTTAGGTTGAAGTAATAAAACTACTAGAACTGAAAAAAAAAATATTATATAATATATATATATATATATATATATATATATATATAGATATATGATTTTTAAATATAAAGATCTATCTATCTATGCAAAGCTAATAAAAAATCAAAGTAACACAATAAAAAAAAATAAAAAAAATTAAATTAATACTGAAAAAAAAATCATAGTTATTTCAAAACATAAATAAATAGCATGTAAGTAATACTAGAATATGTCTGGAATAACACTGAAGAAGTGACCTCAAATTGTAAAAGAGAATGTCTATCCAACCACGATGAAAGACTAGCTTCAAGACACACCGCACAGTTCTGCTCTTAAATATCTTGTTTGCTGTACTAAGTGACTCCAGAAGTTTTGATTGTTCTTGTTTTCTCAGTGGAAACCCTCCATCAGCTGATCTTCAGAGACCTGGAGGATGGGTGGAGTCAAGATTCAGAGGACACGCCCACCAACGAGACGGCCAATGAAAGGAGTCCCATCACAGATGAGCTACCTGACCCCGCCCCCAGTGAGAGTCCCGGTCAGTGGGGGGAGGAGCCTGTAGAAGCCCCGCCCCTGGAGGTGCTGCACTCACCTGTCCAGGTGGTGAGGAAAGGTAAACACTCTGATCAGCAGCTTCATGATCATAGTTCTGGAGCAAAATATAGTGATTAGAGTCACGCTAATCATCTGGGGTTTCTATTTAAATTAATTTCAGCTTTATTTTGATTGATGAAAATGATTTCACTGTTCTTAAGGGCTTTGTACACAGAGTCTGAAATTTTTGCACGTTAAAAAAAAATAAAAAATAACACCTCACGTTGTGTCAGTCATGTTTACACACTGCCTCCCAAAATTTCGTCCATCATAAAACAATTCAGATCAGGTTCGATTTTCTGTTTTTGCATCCGTCTGAAGCATTTTGATGGGAAAGGATGATGAATGAAAAAAAATAAAAATAAAAAATGGGGAAAAAAACGCATATGAAAATTTCAGACTTGGTGTGCAGGGACCTTAAGTTTGAGTGTATTTTGAGAGAACTGAAGTGTTTGTGTCTCTTTCCCCTCCGTCTCTGTCTGCCTCTCTGCATGTGCTCAGAGCTCACTGTGATGAAGCTTATGTGATTTAACACACTACTCTCTCTCTCTCTCTCTTCTCTCTCTCTCTCTCTCTCTCCTCTCTCACACACTCACACACACACACACACAAACACACACACTCACACTCTCTCACTCACTCACACACACACACACACACACATGTACTGCTGCTGTGGTTTCTTGTATTTGTCTGTTTCTAACAACAACGCACCTCTCTCTCTCACACACACGCGCACACACACACTTTTGCGCGCTCTCTCTCTCTCTCACACACGCACACACACACTTTGCGCTCTCTCTCTCTCTCTCACACACACACTTGTGCTCTCTCTCTCTCTCTCTCACACACACACACTTGCTCTCTCTCTCTCTCTCTCTCTCTCTCACACTCACACACACTCACACACACTCTCTCGCCGTCTTTCACACACAGTTTTGGGTGCGGGCTGTTCTGTTCCTGATGACATCACTGATGATGTCACCGCCGGCCAGTCCTCTCGGGATGGAGGTGGGGCTAATCTATATATCGTACAATACTCTTGGCAGATTGCATTCTGGGTCGGTTCCCTGCGAACAGTTGTGGCTGGTCTCACACTTCATGGCTCCACTGAACGTGGAGAAATGTTATATAAAACTACCGTCAGCTGTGATTTTTATGAGTTGTTTATAAAGAATCTAATTTTAGTTTGTTTTTAATAAATGTCATTGTTTTGTTAGTTTTTACTGGTATTTAATGTTTTTTATACATTATATGTAGTATGTAATATATTAATTGTATTTAAATGTTATATTTAATATATTATGAAAAAACTCATGAGATGCTGCATCAGAACATTATTTTTTTTTCTGTATTAGTTTGCTAAGTAATTGACATTGCTGCAGCTTTCGTTTATCATTTTATATTTTTTTAATTTTATTTCATGATCTATATTCATTTGTTTTATATTTGCATTTTAATCATTTAGTTTCCTATTTGTCTGTTTTTCAATTTTTTCTTGGTTTAATAATTCTATTTTTGCCTTTATTATTTTCATAATCAGTCTTAGTTTTAGAACTTAAACATAAATTATTTTACTTGCTGAGTCAACATTTCTAATTTTTTGTTTACTTTAAGTTTTCATCTAATATTTAGATCTTATATATTTTTTTTTGTTTGTTTGTTAGTTTTTATATTTGTTTTATTTAAAAAAAAATTCTTAGTTTAATATTCCTCTTTAGTTTTTATTCATTTTTATTTCAGTTTTAGTACTTAAACATACTTAAACATAAAATTTATTTAAGTTAATTGGCCAGGCAACATTTATAATTCTCATTTACTTTGTTTTCAGATAATATGTATACTTAATTTTATACTTTTTTTTATCATTGTAATTTTTATTTTTATTTTTTTTTATTTCAGTTTTATTTCTATTACATTTTTTTATATGTTTGTATTTTTACTGTGCTGCTTCCAGGAAACATGTTTTATCTGGTGATGCCCAAAGATCAGTGGAGCGCTCTCACAGGTATGTTGTGATCTGTTTTTCTGTTGTAACACTGTCAATGGTGGTGTTGATGTAATCTAGTTCAGAGGAGGTATAGATATCGATGTCCGTGTGAGAGCCACAGGCAGCCTGAGAAGCAAACATACTCCAGTCCGTGTGTTGAGACCTGTCCTGAAGTAAAGAGTCTGCTCCAGTTGGCCACACTTTGATGGTCCTCACTCATCTTAATGCGTATCTTCTGATCTGATGTTGTAGGACATTGAAGCTGATTACTACAAACTCCTAAAGAAATTAAGAAAACCTCTTCCTGTGGATAAAATGTCAAGCGATCTGGTCTACAAGCCTCCCACAGCGGTTCCGAATGCCGTCACTGGACCGCGGAGCCGGAGATGGTGAGGAAACCCTCTCAAAGTCTTACGTTTAACACACTTTAGCATGTTTAAATCCATTTGACAGAGCAGAAAAATTGTACGAAGTTTGCAGATCCCATGTTGTGTGTAATATTTCTGTGTTGTTCACTCAGGTAAAGAGGGTGTCTCAACAGAACCAGCTCAGCCAGAAATCCAGTCCACTGGTTTCTGACGGTTTACACTGGACCTGATAGAGGACTTTCATCTCACACACACAGACTCGTGCAAACACACTTTATGATGTAGCCCCTTCCCAGCATGCCTTGCGCCTGGAACCTAATATGTCTTGTGTGTGTGTGTCAATCAGAAATTCGTGACTTGGGACGACGACCCTGCGGCCAGCGCTGAGAAAGGAGGAAAAAGAAAGTAGTTGCGCATTCGAAAGTGAATTGCGAAGAACGTCACTGCGAAGCGGTGCACAAAGAACAGGAAGTGAAAAACGCAAGTGGAAGTGAACTAGCACGGCTGAAGACATTACTCTGTCCCGCGAAGGAAACCCAGCACTTTACCTGCTGTTCGTCTGTTTCTCGTCAGGAAACTCGCGAATACAAACGGGCGACGTTTCGGCTGCGCATATCGTGAGCCGCGTCCGTTTACAGATGGACAGCGTCAACAATTTCAGGTTCTTTTGCGCAGGGACCCCTGTGGAAATAAACATGGCGGGGGGCGAATAAGGATGTCTCATGAATATCATTGTTCGTCCGTTAATATCGTAGCTTGTATTTCATTGTGTAACACTGTGCAAAAAAAAAAAAAAATATGGTAAAACTAAAAAAAAGGTGCAGGTTTTATTTTGAAGATTTGCGCTCAGTTATCAAATGAACATTTGTTTGGTTTCTACTCACAGTTTAACACTATCGCACAGTTCGCAACTGGACCTCTTTATATTTCGTACAGGAACAAAAAAGGGGCGTGTCTATGAATTCTGACATCATGTCATGTGGCCTGCAAGCTGGCACATTTGTATTACGAGTAAATACTGTGAACTTTTGTCGCTCGCCGTGTGCGGAAGTTCTTTCATAGCTCAACGGGAGCTTGAAACACAAATAAAGGGATCGGGAACTCTAATGAAATAAAAACCACGCAACTTTCCGTTTGAAACACAAGCGTCTTTAGTGTTTAACCTCTTAACCTGCGCCCCTATTTTTGAGCATTTTCTGAAAAAACGACATACCCAAATAAAAAATGTCTGTAGCCTCTTGAACCCTATGGTCTAAATTATATAAATCTGGTATTGTCTGAAAACTAGACACTTAAACCTTTATTACTCTTGAGTCATAATAACTCAAAACTAGTATAGCAATAGAGTAAAACAAGGTAAAACTTACATGAAAGGTGACTCATGATATATTTGAATGAAATTCACTAAGGGAAAAAATGATAGTGACTTATTTGCCAAAAGGCCTTAAAATGCCATAATCATTAACCTGAATGTCTGAACATTATTTTGATTCAAATTTGAAGGTGATACTCCCAAAAATGTAGTTTTCTGTAAGCTTTTAATTTTTTAAAAAAGTCTAGGCGTCCTTTCAAAAAAAGCCATTTGGAGACTCCAAATGTACACCTGGTAACCAAATGACCAAATGAGGCAAAACTGCATAATACATATATGTATATCAGTTCAGAACTGCTCTGCCAACCATAACACACAAGAAAAAAACTATTCCTGACTCATTTGGTCATTTTTGGGCAAAAATTTTGGCATTTTTGAAAGGACGCCTTAACTTTTCCTGAAATAAAAGCTGAAATAAAACATTTTTTTTTTTTTTTAGGTAAAAACTTGCAGAAAGTACATCTTTATGGTATTTTATTTAAAGAAAAGCTTTGGAAAAGTCATTTAGATCTTTTATTTCAAGAAAAGTCTAGGAATACTTTCAAAAAGGCTATTTAGAGACTCCATATGACACTGCATACTACATACACTACATATGTATAATCAACTCAGAACTCTACCCATGAAACCACAAACAAACACAAAACTATTTCAGAACAACATTTAAACATTTTAACTAAACTATTTATTTTGAACAATTCTAATAATGAAAACAGATTTGATCAGTGATCATTTTAGAGTGAATGAACACAAAACATGCAAAATACAATTTATTTATTTTACATTTTGTAATTGTACTTTTTTTTCTCTGCTAATTATTATGAATATCAAGTTACTGAAAAACTAAAAGCAACTATTTACAGTATTTACAGTGTAGGAAGACACTCAAGGCAGTCACTAAAAAGGTTTGTTCTTTGACCAACTGCACACCAAAGTCACTGAAACACAGGAAAGGGAGAAAGAGTGTGTAAACAAAACAAATCAAACTTGCAAAACTGTGTTTACATGTTGTATACACACACATAAATATACATACTCAATGCTCGTACACATAAACATACATACACACACACACACACACACACACACACACACACACACACAATACTCATGCATACGCACAAACACAAACATACTCAATATACATACACACGCACAAAAAATGCATAAATAAATCATGTAGCCCCCTCATATTTTTCCCTCTCCGTTGTCATTTTTTATAATCTAACACAGCTAACATGAATCAAAAGCTGCAAACACAATGATACACATATATAAACATTCAAGAGAACAGCGTTGAAACTCACGTGCTAATGCTATCCCTGGCTGCATGCATCTCTCCGGGTCTTTCTGCTGCTCTTCGCCGCTGCTTCTCATCACGGCCTCCAAAAACACGATCAAACACCACCAAAAACTCTTCTAAAGTCGACGTTCTTTGCTGGAGAGATTCAGATGCAAGCTGTGGAGAAAATCCGCTCGCTGATAGATACCCGTGTAGCGCTGCTGCGCCGCTTTGAGTGCGCCACGGGTGTAAAGACGAGAGCGCACGGACACACAGCAACTTTTGCGCTCGCTGAATCTTCAAACTGATTACGAAACGGTGCAAACTGTGAATCACTGTAAACGTCCTTGTGATTGGCTAACACTTCCATCCATCAAAACATTGCTGGCTAGGCATTGGCTAGCTTACAACAGCCAAAAACTGAGGTGCGGTGATTGGCACCTCGCTAAAACCAGTCAGTGACTCCTGGCCTGTTTCTGGGTTATAACATCGCCTGTGATTGAAGGAGAGAGACGAGGGAGGGCTCATTTTGCTCGGAATAGACCATTCTATAGGAAACAAAAGCTGGAATACGAATTAGAATCGATATTTCTTTGAAAATGGACGCTATCGACAACTATAACTCGAATCGCTCATGTAAACAAAGGAGGATCTTTCCTCTTTAGCCCCCTATTTTTTCGTTGTTTTGGATTAAAAAGTGGGATGCATCTTGAAGAGTAGACCCTTACCTTGAAATGTGTGCTGGTGTTTCTTGGAATAGTCCGAGCAGACCAGAACTATAGGCGATGAAACGTAAGTACTGCCGTGCACTTTGTACATGTTTAAATGACCGGTCCTTCAGCATTTATGTTAACCCTTTCCTCTCTGGTGTATTGATTTAAAAAACAACCTCAGAACATGGATATTGAGTGTTTTAGCTTTCAAATGATATATAGTTTATGATAGTTAATTAAATATTTTTCTAAAACAACGGTTATAAAATTCACAGCCGCGCCTAGACGCGCCCTCACCTAACCTGCACAAGGAGGATTACCTCACCTCCTTTTAAGTGTGTTTTGTTTCTTATTTTGTATTTTAATAATTGTTTTTTGCGAGTTTTTGTGTGACTGCAGAGCGTATTTAACGCAGATGAATTTGGCGGCGGTGGCTTGTATGTATAGCCTCTGTTTACTCAGGTGGAGAAATGTAGAGGGGATTTCTCTCGTTGGCTTTAACTCCTTCTCATGCGTTTTCTTCTCGTCTTTGGTTTCTTGCCTCATTCCTCCATCTTCAATGTGAACTACTGTATGTTAATGTTTGTTTTTATTTTTATGGGCATTCACTCGTGTAATATAGTTGATGACGGCCTGTTTTATATGTTCATTTTCTGTAAAGCTCTAGTCATTTCTTTAATTTTATTTTTTTTGTAGCTATGACAAACGAAGAGATGTGTAAATTATTTTCTCTCCCTCTTTTTAAAAATGGCAAGATTGTTAGATGCACAGAAGGAAAATAAAAACTCGTGTTTGAAAAATACGAGTGAAATTGTTTTGTGAAATTAAAAATATGTTAAAAAAAAAAAACTGGCAGTGTGTATTTGGTCGTGAATTTTAAGATTCGAAACCTGTCCAGACCAATTTTCTTCTCATATTCCATTAACTGTATCTCTGATGCTGAATGAAAAACTGCTTTGGAATTGGATCTGGCCTTTGAAAACACAATGAAGCATGAAAATTGATATCTGTTAATATTGTGGTTTTATATATATATATATATATATATATATATATATATATATATATATATCTATATCTATATCTATATATCTATATCTGTGTGTGTGTACTTAAATTTTACTTAAAGTATTCATTATATAAACGTAAACAAATACACAAGTACCAAAAAAAGGACTGATCTCAAAAATAACAAATGCATACATATAACCCATACACTGTTCTATACATCAAATAATCCAACAGATCTAAATAAATATAGGTGATGAAGTACAAGTGAGACAGATAAATAATCCAAAAACGAGGTCATTTCTACAATATTTTTTTTTCTAGTAATCTCAGTAAGTTAATATGTTTCTCATGACTCGTGTGTGTGTGTGAGAGAGAGAGAGAGAGAGAGAGAGAGAGAGAGAGAGCGCGAGGGGGAGGCGGAGCAGGAACGTGGGGGAGGTCGGGTTTATTCTGGGCGTGTATCAGCTCAGGTTTGAATGGAGACGGAAATATGTGAGTTTATGTGAAGAAAATAGAAAAAAGAGAAACACGGACGCGAAGTAAAGCCCGCGGGGAAGAGAACGCTTCACATTCACTGATCCAGAGCCATTAAACTACAAGAAGAGGAGTTCACCTGCAAACTGTGAGTTCACGAGGAACAGAGGGATTTGTTTCTTTCTGTCGCGTGGATTATTGTTCTGGGAAAGAGATACAAAGAGGCGAGTGAAAGTGTATCATTCGCGGGATGCAGAGAGAATCATTATACTTCCGATTTAAATCATTTGTCATTAATATCTCACTGGGATGGGTTTCTGCTAGGACTGTTATATTCTGTCTGGTGTTGCAGGGTTTAAAGTAAAACATCTGGTCGTGAATCTGTCGTGGACTCTGCATTGAAATGCACGAGAAAGGAGCCTCAAGGATCCGCTTTCATTGTTTTCTGTAAACTATGCTTTTGTGGGAGCGGGTTTGTTTCACAGCTTCTTCAGGACTCTTCTTTGTGTTCAGAGATCCTGAAATTCAGCCGTTTGGGAGAAAAGACACGGCCGATTACAGCCCGAGACGTTGTAGGTGTTGAATATTTTTTGAAACCACGATTAATAGTTTAAATTAAGAAGAAAAAAAGGTGTATTTTTTTTTTTTTTTTAGAGGGGGGTGTCTCAGTTCAGTGATATTTAGTTTAGTGATTCTTTTAGTGAATCGATTCGCTTCAGTTAGCGCTTCGTCGGAGTCACCGTTCGAATACCCTCCTAGAAGTCTTGCGTTTGACTTTGTTCGTTTTATTTCTTTTCTTTTTCTTTTTTTTTTTTACTTATGTTTAACTGTTTTAACTGTGTTATTTTGACACGCGTTTATGTTTATGATCCCACCATAACACATGCCTCGCTGTCGAGCGATTCACGAATGTCGAGCGAATCGGTTCGTCTGAATGATCACATTGAATCGGTTCAATAGAACGATTCGTTGTCCAGTCGGGCATCGCTGATGATAATTATTCATTAGATGCTGTTACACTTAGTGATGGTTATTAGTCAATGCCCGTAATGTACAAAGTCAAGCTATATAACATTCACACCATCAATACATCTAACTTTTGAGAAATATTTAGTTTGTTTTTAATCGAAAATAAACTGCATACATTTCCATCTGAGCTGAGTGATGTTCACTTTTTGAGAGCATAGTTGTTAAACAAACTCGTGTTTTTCATTGCACGCACGTTTTAAAAGTGATTTGTTTGTTCATTCTTTGTATTTCGCTCTCTAAAGCGTAGCGAGATCTCGATAAGTGCTTGCGCTAGTTAATATTTTGTGTTTTTTGTTGTAAAATTTTTATTTTTTAATTTACGTGCAGAGCGTAGACAAAAATCGACATGTTTGTTTCTTGGTTTTGCTCAGTTACGTTGTATTTAGGTTACTGTGTCACGTCGAGTGTGGTCGCATGAAGAGCCCGAAAGCCTCGGACTCTCGTAGGCGCTGACGGCGGGGCTGTAGTGCGTGTCACGCGGCGTGATTGACGCCGCCAGTCCGAGGCTTTGAGGCCCGCGCGGTGCGATGAGCTCAGATGTCTCCTGTGCCGTCTCCTAGGAGACTGTAACCCGAGCACGGCATTGAAACACTCAATGGACGCTCTTTTATAAACAATTACACATTCACAATATATTTTCCATTCTTCATAAACGAAAGTACAGTTTGGGTGATCTTTGTGCTTCATTTGGTGCCTAGCTGTAACGTGGCTTATTGTGACACCTGAACGTGTGTCTGTTCAGCAGTGTTGTTGTTGTTTAAATAGGTCAGCTGAGAGCAGGAATAATGGGTAACTGTATACTCAGGCCTCATGCACACCTGGGACCGGTGTCTCGGTTCATAAATCACACCTCACCCACCGAACACCCGCTGCTGCTCGTCACAGTAAAACCACAGCCCCGTGCATCTGTTCAGAGCCGGTGTTGAAGGATCTAGATCTGGAGCATCCTCTGTGTTATGGGTTCTGTTAGTTGTTGGTCATGCACTGATTCATATTTAGGTTTCAGGTTGTTTTGCTCCTCACACCTGTATCTGAAGCGTTTACGAGCGTCCCCACGGAAACAGCTGGCTCCCAGGTGTCTGCTTAAAGGTGCAGACACATTAGCCAAATACTGCTGGCAAAACGGTTTATTGTCTGTCATCAGTGTATGAAGCACAGATCACCCAGAAGTCTCTTCTGTTGGTGCATGGGGCGAATGCACATGACCGATCACGTGGGTTCCTGTTGAAATGACTGCAAAAATGCAAAGAACAACATTAAATGATCGACCTTGAGTCTAAAACTATGCGATCTAATGATTCGAGTTCTGCTTTATGATTTAATGAATGATTCGTTGGGCGAAACAAGAGCGAATATGTTGCACTGAGTCAAAATTGCGTTGTGGAGAGAAAAAAAAAAAACACAGTTAAGTCGGATTTTGCGAAACATCTACAAATGTTGTTTTAGTTCCCCTCACTCCACAAAACCCTTTAAATTTAACTTATTATAGAACAAAAATGAAAAATAGAACTTAAACATAAAATATAGTGTCATAACTTTCAAGCAGTGTTTATTATAAACGCCAAGTCTATTTAAAGTTTCTAGCATGTGGAAACTGCTCTATACTAATAAACTTGAAGTTACAACAGTTGCACTGAACAAAAATCGAAATGCATGAAGATAATTCACTAATGATTTCTGTTAGCAATGCAAGACCTGATGTGTTGTGTGTGCTTTATGTGCTTGATGCTGAGTCGCTTTGGAAAATAAGTTATAGCATGATTAAAAAAAGTTACTTGTATTCTGTAAAATCTGTTGGAGTAGACAGAATGAAAGTACTGTGTCTCAGTTTCCAGCACTGCTTGGGTCACAGTGTGAGCTCTTCGACGGGCGTTCCTCCTCAGACTGATGGGGGACACATGTTCAGAATCCGTCCTGGACAGATGGTGTCTTATCAGCTCTGTAAACAACTCCTGACGGCCCACACACACACACACACACACACGAGAAACGCGTCTGTCTGTGTCCGTCTCACATGAGTCCTGTTAGCAGACAGAAATGTGAGTGTTAAGAGCTAAAATAGACGGCAGAGTGCTGGCTCTTATTTAGATAATCAGATTGAGCCGTTACTCAAGAAACAAAACAACTCGGCTCGTCCGTGCAAGAAAACAGAGCAGAAATAGACTGGTTTGAGTTTTGTGTTCATATATGGTGGATGTGTAAAGGTCAGGCGGCGACCCCTCACACATTCATTCCCATAGTAACAGCCAAGCTCGGTTTCCTTGGAGATGACAGGCGACGGCTGGGGAATGTGTGTGTGTGTGTGTGTGTGTGTGTGTGTGTGTGTGTGTGTGTGTGTGTGTGTGTGTGTGTGTGTGTGTGTGGTTTTATATGGAGATGCTGAAGTCCTTGTGCAGGACGCTCGGCTGAGATTAGTTTCTAAAGTTTGTTTTGATGATCTTAAAGTGTTACAGAAACGCTTTAGTTCCTGTTTATCCCAACAGCAGTCCAAGATATTTCAAAACGATCAGGAGTGTGTGTGTGTGTGTGTGTGTGTGTGTGTGTGTGTGTGTGTGAGATGTTCAAACACATTCTCATTCATTCACGTGAGCAGAACGAATTTCTGTGGAAAATCGGCGTTGCCTGAATTGTTGTGATTTAATTGAAAGAGACAATTTACGTGAGAACGGTTTAAATACAATTTCTGAGCCCGTGTTTCACAAGTGAAGCTCAGTGTTTTTACACAGAGGTCAAGTGCTGGGTTTCTGGTTTGAATATGTACTGTATGTAGATTAGGGCTGCGTTGTGTTGAAGAAAAACGCCATGTGCAATAACTTATCAACCCTGATGATGTGTTGGGGTGAGTTTGACCTGCACTTGATCAAGTTGCATGAAATACTGGTTAAACTGTTGGTTTCTGCTTGAAATTTGGTGAATATTTTTCAGTTAGGGTGATGAATGTGCATGTAAACTTAGATGTGTTTTCTTAGAAAGGCTGTATAAAAATCGGTGTTATGTTGACCCACATTGGTTTGCATGCAATTTGCCAAAAATAAGTGCTTTAAAAAACACTAAAAATCAGGTGAAGCAAACAGAAAACCCTCCGTGTGGCTTGGCAAACGGTAAAATATTAAAAATACATGAGGACGTAAGACACGGAGTTTCCTCAAAACTGAGACGTGTGTTCTTAGCTGACCAAGAAAGGTTTGCGAGAAGTGAGAAATTATTTTTATCCTTGCAAGGATTTGAGAAAAAGATTACAAAAGGTCAGAGGAAGTACGGATAGCAGTGAATACTAGTTTTTGTTACTTAACTGAAGTGTTAAGATTATTATTATTATTATCGCAAGCTGCTGCCATATGCATATTGCAATTTTGTACATTTGTGATATTTTGATCATTTCTGTTATATTGTATAGCCCTAATGTTAATATTGAATTAAACGGGGCGTTTCAGGTTTAAAATGATGAACTGTGTGTGATTTTCAAGCACTCAGAGATGTGATGCTAACATCCAGAAACTCATCGAGTGTTTGTTTCCTCACAGGTCCGTCCTCTCCTCTCCGTCAGCCTCCAAGATAGATTCTCTCAGGAGTAAGGTGGAACTGCTGAAGCTGCCCTTGACTCTGTCGTCCAAATCCATCTCGGAGCGCAAGACTCGGCTGGGCGGAGCCACAGAGCGCTCCAGGGGCGGAGCTGGGGCCCACAAACCCCGCCCACCGGCCCCAGACATGGACAACGAGTCGCAGTACTCGGGCTACTCCTACAAGTCTTCACATTCACGCAGCTCTCGCAAACACAGGTACACACAGATCACATTCAGTGTATTCAGTCCTGCTTCTGGAGAGAGCCCTCGTCAAACACACCTGTCTGTGATTACCAAGAGCTCCTGAAGATCTTATTCAGCTGCTTCAGCTGTTTGATCAGAGTCGAGCTGAACTTTAGATTTTTTTTAATGGTTTTGAAAGAAGTCTCGTCTGCTCACCAAGGCTGCACTTTTTTTTTTTTAACCAAAAATACAGTAAAACAGTGAAATTTATTAAAATTTAAAATAAGTTTTCTATGTAAATAGCCAAATGTAATTGATTCCTGTGATCAAATCTGTATTTTCAGTGTCACATGATCTTCAGAAATCATTCTAATATGATGATCAAGAAACATTTCTGATTATTATCAATGTTGAAAACAGTTGTGCTGCCAAACATTTTTGTAGAAACCATGAAACATTTTATTTTTCAGGATCCATAGATGAATAGACAGTTCTAAAGAACATCATTTACTTGAAATATATATATATATATTTATATTTATATATATTTATTTATATTTATATATATATATATTTATTTATATTTATATATATTTTTTTTAACTTATATAAGCATATATAACTTAAATATATCTTTACTGTCATGTTTGATCAATTTAATGGATTCTGGCTTTAGAAAAAAATCTTTCTTTCAAACTTCTAAGAAAAAGATGACAGAGTTTAGTGGTGTTTGAATGTGTCTGTGTTTTTGTGTTCTGCTCTGTGGTTATGTAGCTCCTGGTTTGTCCGTGTGTTTCAGGGACAGGAGAGACCGGCATCGCTCGAAGAGCAGAGACAGCAGCAGCAGAGGAGACAAGTCTGTGACCATCCAGGCTCCCGGAGAGCCGCTGCTGGACGCCGAGAGCACACGCGGAGATGACCGGGTCAGTGATACAGTCTTTCAAATTGAAGGTTTTTATCTAATGTTTACATTTATTTCAGCTTTTAACATTTTTTAATGTTAACTGTGGGAAGTCGTGGCCTAATGGTTAGAGAGTCGGACTCCCAATCGAAGGGTTGTGAGTTCGAGTCTCGGGCCGGCAGGAATTGTGGGTGGGGGGAGTGCATGTACAGTTCTCTCTCCACCTTCAATACCACGACTGAGGTGCACTTGAGCAAGGCATCGAACCCCCAACGGCTCCCCGGGGCACTGCAGCATAAATGGCTGCCCACTGCTCCAGGTGTGTGTTCACGGTGTGTGTGTGTGTTCACTG